>NW_024070208.1:14277815-14413956 GCF_014754425.2 Oryx dammah
ACTCACAACGCAGCAGAGCCGGCTCCGCACACGCCGCAGCGCCACACACAACAGCAGAGACCAGCTCCGCACACGCCGCAGCGCCACACACAACAGCAGAGCCTGGCTCGGCACACGCTGCAGCGCCACACTCACAACAGCAGAGCCTGGCTCCACACACGCCGCAGCGCCACACACAACAGCAGAGCCTGGCTCCGCACACGCCGCAACGCCACACTCACAACACAGCAGAGCCTGGCCCGGCACACAACACAACGCTACACTCACAACACAGCTGAGGCAGCAGTTTTGAGACCATACCTCGTAAAGAGGTGCGGGTCCTTATCCAGGGTGCAGTGTCTACTTGGTATTAAAGGATGTTATACGGTGTGGCATCCTCGGTGGGCAGAATACAGAGTTCCCGGAATTAGTTGAGGCAGGACTGGCCCTGCTTACCATCACCCATGGTTATCTGCTTGGAGAATTTCTCTTCCTCTCCTTCCATGTCTAGGTTCTGTGGGTTTAATGACCCTGGTTCCCTCTGGTCCTTCCACTAGAGGACACGGCTGAGTCCCGTAACCATAGTTGACAGCTGGACCCTCTGGGTTCCTTGTGCCAAGGGACCAACAGGCCAGAAGGGGATGTCTCCTGGCATCAGGAGGAGACTGGGAGACTGTCATACAGTGCAGGCAGGGAAGAATCTATTTGACATCCATATTTTTTAGGTGCCTCTTGGTGCTACTTTGCCCATTTTTAACCGTAATAGACAAGTTCAGAAACCCTAGTCAGAGAAGAACATGGTGACTGGGAGCTCGGACTCCGCTGGTGGGTTTTTGCCAGCAGGTAAGACACCCAGCCCTGCGGAGGTACTAGGTGAGATTGAGGAGAATATAGACTGGATGCTGGAGGAGCAGACAGAGAGTTTCCCTTGTGACTCCAAGACTGGCTGCTTGGCTGGGGCTGTACCTAATGCCACTAAACCTCAGTAAGTTTTACTTGAGAAAGGATATGCCAGCATCTTAATCAACAAAACTGCTTCCAGAATGTCTACAAAGAAGCATATTCAAAGGGTGGACTTGTGAACTCTGAGAAGTGCAGCCTAGATCCTCATTCAATACCAAAAAGCTTATTCCCCAAGCTGCTGGGAGTGCTGCAAATGGATAGCTTTGACTGTCAACTTTCTTTGGAATAGTCTGAACTGAAGAGAGCCACTGGCATCCAGGAACAGGTTGACCTGAGGCTGTCAGACTTGTTGCCTCTTGCTGAAACAGTTTATCTCTGTACTTTGCAGCTTCAGAAAGCAACTGTGGGGTGTGTTGAGGTTTTTGTTAACACTGTATTTGTAGCCCAATATCTCCCTTTCTCTACTGCTTTTATCTTTGTCTTCCTTTCCTTCCTCAGGTGTTGATCAAGACAACCAATAATAAACTTCCTCAATGCAAACTGCTCCTCAGTTTCTTGTTCCGGAGAAACCTAACTTGCAGCAGTGCTATGGAAAAAACAAAACAGGGTTGTTGTTCTTCAGTCACTAAGTTGTTTCTGACTCAGAGGATGAGATGGTTGGATGGCATCCCTGACTCAATGGATTATGAATTCAAGCAAACCCCTGGAGATAGTGGAGGACAGAGAAGCCTGGCGTGCTACAGTCCATGGGGTCACAAAGACTAGAAACAGGGTAATGGAATAAATATCAGGAGGGGTTGGGCTTCCCAGGTGGCTCAGTGGTGAAGAAGCGAATGCAAGAGATGCAGGGCAGACAGGTTTGATCCTTGGGTTGGGAAGATCCCCTGGAGAGGGAAATGGCAACCTGCTCCAGTATTCTTGTCAAAGAAAATCCTATGGACAGAGGAGCCTGATGGGCTAAAGTCCATGGAGTTGCAAAAGAACTGGACACAGATGAGCACAGATCAGGAGGGGCTGCTCTAGTTGAGAGGCAGGTAGGACTCCACCAAAGAGCTGATATTTGAGCTGATATGTGAATGATGAAAAAGGGCATGGAAAGACATGAGGGAGAGCCTTCCAGACAGAGAGATGTATGAAGACCCTAAGGAGAGAATGAATTAGATATGTTCCCCAAATAGGCCAGTGTTAACACAAGTGTGATAAACAAAAAATCAGTTCAGTTCAGTTCAGTTCAGCCACTCAGTCGTGTCCGACTCTCTGCGACCCCATAAATCGCAGCACGCCAGGCCTCCTTGTCCATCACCAACTCCCGGAGTTCACACAGATTCATGTCCATCGAGTCAGTGATGCCATCCAGACATCTCATCCTCTGTCGTCCCCTTCTCCTCCTGCCCCCAATCCCTTCCAGCATCAGAGTCTTTTCCAATGAGTCAACTCTTCAAATGAGGTGGCCAAAATACTGGAGTTTCAGCTTTAGCATCATTCCTTCCAAAGAAATCCCAGGGCTGATCTCCTTCAGAATGCACTGGTTGGATCTCCTTGCAGTCCAAGGGACTCTCAAGAGTCTTCTCCAACACCACATTTCAAAAGCGTCAATTCTTCAGTGCTCAGCTTTCTTCACAGTCCAACTCTCACATCCATACATGACCACTAGAAAAACCATAGCCTTGACTAGACGGACCGTAGTCGACAAAGTAATGTCTCTGGTTTTGAATATACTATCTAGGTTGGTTATAACTTTTCTTCCAAGGAGTAAGCGTCTTTTAATTTCATGGCTGCAGTCACCATCTGCAGTGATTGTGAAGCCCCAAAAAATAAAGTCTGACACTGTTTCCACTGTTTCCCCATCTATTTCCCATGAAGTGATGGGACAAGAAGCCATGATTTTCGTTTTCTGAATGTTGAGCTTTAAGTCAACTTTTTCACTCTCTTCAAGAGGTTTTTTAGTTCCTCTTCACTTTCTGCCATAAGGGTGGTGTCATCTGCATATCTGAGGTTATTGATATTTTTCCTGGCAATCTTGATTCCAGCTTGTGCTTCTTCCAGCCCAGCGTTTCTCATGATGTACTCTGCAGAGAAGTTAAATAAGCAGGGTGACAATGTACAGCCTTGACGCACTCCTTTTCCTATTTGGAACCAGTCTGTTGTTCCATGTCCAGTTCTGACTGTTGCTTCCTGACCTGCATACAGATTACTCAAGAGGCAGGTTAGGTGGTCTGGTATTCCCATCTCTTTCAGAATTTTCCACAGTTTATTGTGATCCACACAGTCAAAGGCTTTGGCATAGTCAATAAAGCAGAAATAGATGTTTTTCTGGAACTCTCTTGCTTTTTCCATGATCCAGTGGATGTTGGCAATTTGATCTCTGGTTCCTCTGCCTTTTCTAAAACCAGCTTGAACATCAGGAAGCTCACGGTTCATGTATTGCTGAAGCCTGGCTTGGAGAATTTTGAGCATTACTTTACTAGCTTGTGAGATGAGTGTAACTGTGTGGTAGTTTGAGCATTCTTTGGCATTGCCTTTCTTTGCGATTGGAATGAAAACTGACATTTTCCAGTCCTGTGGCCACTGCTGAGTTTTCCAAATTTGCTGGCATATTGAGTGCAGCACTTTCACAGCATCATCTTTCAGGATTGGAAATAGCTCAACTGAAATTCCATCACCTCCACTAGCTTTGTTCATAGTGATGCTTTCTAAGGCCCACTTGACTTCACATTCCAGGATGTCTGGCTCTAGGTGAGTGATCACACCATCGTGATTATCTTGGTCATGATGATCTTTTTTGTACAGTTCTTCTGTGTATTCTTGCCACCTCTTCTTAATATCTTCTGCTTCTGTTAGGTCCATACCATTTCTGTCCTTTATCAAGCCCATCTTTGCATGAAATATTCCCTTGGTATCTCTAATTTTCTTGAAGAGATCTCTAGTCTTTCCCATTCTGTTGTTTTCCTCTATTTCTTTGCATTGATCGTTGAAGAAGGCTTTCTTATCTCTTCTTGCTATTCTTTGGAACTCTGCATTCACATGCTTATATATTTCCTTTTCTCCTTGGCTTTTCGCTTCTCTTCTTTTCACAGCTATTTGTAAGGCCTCCCCAGACAGCCATTTTGCTTTTTTGCATTTCTTTTCCATGGGGATGGTCTTGATCTCTGTCTCTTGTACAATGTCCTGAACCTCATTCCATAGTTCATCAGGCACTCTATCTATCAGATCTAGGCCCTTAAATCTATTTCTCATTTCCACCGTATGATCCTAAGGGATTTGATTTAGGTCATACCTGAATGGTCTAGTGGTTTTCCCTACTTTCTTCAATTTGAGTCTGAATTTGGTAATAAGAAGTTCATGATCTGAGCCACAGTCAGCTCCTGGTCTTGTTTTTGTTGACTGTATACAGCTTCTCCATCTTTGGCTGCAAAGAATGTAACCAATCTGATTTCGGTGTTGGCCCTCTGGTGATGTCCATGTGTAGAGTCTTCTCTTGTGTTGTTGGAAGAGGGTGTTTTTTATGACCAGTGCATTTTCTTGGCAAACTCTATTAGTCTTTGCCCTGCTTTATTCCACATTCCAAGGCCAAATTTGCCTGTTACTCCAGGTGTTTCTTGACTTCCTACTTTTGCATTCCAGTCCCCTATAATGAAAAGGACATCTTTTTTGGGTGTTAGTTCTAAAAGGTCTTGTAGGTCTTCATAGAACCATTCAACTTCAGCTTCTTCAGCGTTACAGCTTGGGGCATAGACTTGGATTACTGTGATAGTGAATGATTTGCCTTGGAGACGAACAGAGCTCTTTCTGTCGTTTTTGAGATTGCATCCAAGTACTGCATTTTGGACTCTTTTGTTGACCATGATGGCCATTCCATTTCTTCTGAGGGATTCCTGCCCACAGTAGTAGATATAATCTACTGAGTTAAATTCACCCATTCCAGTCCATTTTAGTTTGCTGATTCCTAGAAGGTCGACGTTCACTCTTGCCATCTCTTGTTTGACCACTTCCAATTTGCCTTGATTCATGGACCTGACATTCCAGGTTCCTATGCAATATTGCTCTTTACAGCATCGGACCTTGCTTCTATCACCAGTCACATCCGCGACTGGGTATTGTTTTCTCTTTGGCTCCATCCCTTCATTCTTTCTGGAGTTATTTCTCCACTGATCTCTGGTAGCATATTGGGGACCTACTGACCTGGGGAGTTCCTCTTTCAGTATCTTATCATTTTGCCTTTTCATACTGTTCATGGGGTTCTCAAGGCAAGAATACTGAAGCGGTTTGCCATTCCCTTCTCTAGTGGACCACATTCTGTCAGACCTCTCCACCATGACCTGCCCGTCTTGGGTGGCCCCACGGGCATGGCTTAGTTTCATTGAGTTAGACAAGGCTGTGGTCCTAGTGTACTTAGATTGACTAGTTTTCAATGGGCTGGTAGAAAACCTGCCGAATCATGGAGTCTGAACTTCATTCTAAATACTAAATACAGTAAAGAATTATTAGTGATAGTTTAAAGTATTACTTTGACTTCTGCTTTGCAAGTGTAGTGAATGACTTGCCGATGTTCAAAAGAGAATTGGGAAGGATGGTGAGTTATAAGACCACCTGAGAAGGAAATGCAGTGTTGGGGCAAGGGTGGTGATGGTGGTGTGTTTGCTATTTATTTCAGAGGTGAATCTAAAAGAAGTTGTGATGGGTTACATGCAGGAGAGTGAAAAAAGAATAATTAAAAATGACTCCTAGGATAGGCCAAGAGCATATAGGGCCACCTCACTAACTGGGATCTGAAAGACCAGCAATACTACAGAGGAGAATGTTTGAGAGGAAAGGTAAAGCAATCTGAGGGTAGGGTATAAGGTTCTAGAGAAAAGAATAGATTCAAAGATTACCTAATTAAGTAGTGAATTCAACTTTGCTGATCTTTGCCATCCTTCTCTGCCTCAGTTTCTAGTTTTCCATTCTTTCCTAGGCATTTTGACATTTGTCAGCCCTCCATCTATAATTGTCTATAAACTGGTAGCAGTTTCTCAGAGATTTTGCATTTTCAACCACCTCCCAGGTGACACTGATACCGTGGTCAGAGCATCAAAGTTTCAGTCAGACAGACCCCATTTTGAATTATTTCCTGGCCAATTATTAGTTGTATAAAGCTGGTAAAATTTAAGTCTCAGAGCTTTCGTTTCTTTTAAAATGGGAATAATACAATTACCTTATAAAGTTACTGAGAGAATTAAACAATGTCATGTCTCTCAAGCATAAAGCAAGCTGCCCAACTCCTGACTCACACTGGGGCTCACTAATTTAGTCTCCCTGTCGTTTGGACTCAAACAAGCTGTATATTCACAAATTATACTAAAATTTAAAAAATCATTATAAGACCATTGGCATTTAGAGAATTGTGCAGTTTCAACTACAGCTAAGTAACTCCAACGGTCCACAAAACGTAGTCATTTGAACTTTCCTGAGCTACGCTTTCAAGTTCTGCACACTGAGGGGAGGGTCACTGGCAGGAGTGAGTCCTGTTCCTGGGGTGAGACCTAGGCAAGGCCCAGGATCCTCATCTCAGCCTAACTTCAGGGTCCTTGGTTCAGAGTCTAATCCATGCAGCTTTTGTGAAGCAAGAGAACCTCTGTATTTTATGGAGAATGCTCCTGCTAAACAAAGGCACAAACAGAAAAACAACCACAAATAACTCAAGCCAACCAATGCAGAGTGTCGGCATGAAAGTGAAGCAAAAACCAAGAAATCTAAGAAATAATGATAATTAAACAGCAAAATAGGAGTTTAAAATAATTTGTGGAGTGGGAATGCCACATTGGCGGTGGCTTAGAGCCATGATATGAATGCTTTTACCATTTGCCCCATAAGGAAATAAGGAAAGGCAATTCAAAAGCTATTTCAATAAATTTTCCAGACAGAATTCGTATTAGTTGCTTTATAAACGAGTCTACTCCTCTATTTATAGAATTATAAAGGTCTTAGGGGGTCAATTAAGAGTTTTTAACGATATCTGACTGAACTTTATGGAAAAAATTCTGTGCTATAATGGTATCTGTGATCTGGGGAATTTGCAAATTGTGAAGTGGAAATAGTTAACCATTGGGCTGGTAATTTACACTGTAAAGAGAGAATTGGCATCTTTCATTTTCTGATTTACACTAAGACCATGGTGCTTGTCAATAAATATTCAGCATCATGTACACAAAATACAGGGATAAATAAGACATGCCGTCTTTTGAGGAAGGGAAAACACTGGCGCCATGATACAAATATAACACAACCCTGAAAATCGGGAAGATAAATTGTCCTCGGGAAATAATACTGGGGTCTGTAACTGGCAGATGTTCATAATATAGGTGCATTTAAACAATGGCTAATCCCTTGGTAACCATTCAGAGAGACAAAGGGGAGATATAATTTCTTATGATGCTAAAGCACTTGTGGCTCAGCTGGTAAAGAATTTGCTTGCAATGTGGGAGACTTGGGATAAATCCCTGAGTTGGGAAGATCCCCTGGAGAAGGGAAAGGCTACCCACTCCAGTATTCTGGCCTGGAGAATTCCAGGGACTATACAGTCCACGGGGTCGCAAAGAGTCAGACCCAACTGAGCAACTTTCGCTTTCACTTTCAAAGCACTGAGCTAACTCTAAGAGATAAGACACATCCTAAAAGTGATCAGCAGATCTCAGCACTTTCTATCTCTGTGAAGTTATTAAACTTTGGTTCCTTCCTGTGCTAGCTAGGGCTAAAACATGCCTAAAGATAAATCTATTTACACAAAAAATAATTTTTGTATTTACATCCACAAACAAAACGAAACAAGACAGCAGTCACATTTTCACAAGGCTCTGATCAGTCTCAACACTGGTGTTCCTTTCATTTGAGCCTTGAAATCCTTGTGGGACTTGCCATGGTTGTTTGAAGGGTCTGAGTTTAATTCTGTAGACATGTTAGGCTATGTTGCAGAAAGACTGTTATTTCCTAGGGCAGGTTAAAGTGAGTAAACTACAAGATC
Source organism: Oryx dammah (assembly GCF_014754425.2). NCBI lineage: Eukaryota > Metazoa > Chordata > Mammalia > Artiodactyla > Bovidae > Oryx > Oryx dammah. Next base: position 14,285,698 of record NW_024070208.1, read on the forward strand.
AATTAAAATTCAACTGGACACTAATTCCTCTGCATTATCTTTTGGAAGCCTCACTTAAAATGCAGATACTCTAGGGAGGGTAATGCATTAAAGATCCTTAAGAGAAACACTATCAAGAGAGCCGAGGCCAAGATCAATTTCTATTTGAATAACTTCCGTCAGAAAGTCACTCATTCTTAGAAGGCTTTTCAAGACTTTTTCAAGAATTCACTTAAAAGTCTTATCAGTGATTTCCTAGTCTCTTGAGTGGAGATAGGCTAACCACTGGTATCACCGATGAAATGAAATGCGGAGAGAAAAATGTAGCATGGCATTCAAGTAGTCTTAATTAAAGCGGGGAAATAAACTTTTGTTGAGTTTCCTAAGTCCCTGACTCTGTCCTTTGAGCTTTGCACATGGTGTCTCATCAAGTCCCTTCTCCAATGCCATTATGCTTTTACTTCTATCACTGTTTTATGGACAGGAAGCTGAGGCTATGGGAGGCTAAGTAGCTGCCATTAGGAGCTGATAAACAGCAGATCTTGGAGTCAAAGTTGACCTTCTTTCAAATCTCATTAACCCCAGAAAAAGATCTCACGCAGGAAATTTCGTCCAGGGCATTTTGGTTCTCTCCATCAGCATTCAGGTTTATAAGGTTCTGACTTGTACAGAGGATCTTCAAGAGAAGACACGTAGATGATAAAAGGTTAACATGTTAAGTTATGAGACCTACTATCGAGCAAGATTGGAGCAGCAATGGAAGGAAGGCTATTTCCCGTGTCCTATTCAGAAGTGCCTCATTTTTTTATTTTTAAAATATTTAAAAAGTGAGTCTGTGTCAAAGCTAAACATAATCTTGCCATATAATCCAGCGATCATGCTCCCAAATGAGCCAAAACTCAGGTCCACATAAAACATTGCACACACATTTTTATAGCCACTTTACTTCAACCTGTCCAAATAGTATGCAAGCAAGATGTAATTCAATAGATGAATGGATAGGCAAATTGTGGTACATTCAGACAATGGAAAATTACTCAATGATGGGAAGAAGTGAGCTAGTGAAAAGGTCATGGAGGAAACAGTGCATATTGCAAATGAAAGAAGCCAGGCTGAAAGGCTCCATACTGTATGATTCTCACTATGACATTCTGGAAAACAAAACTACAGAGGGTAGAAATATCAGAGGTTGCCAGGGCGTTAGTAAGGTAGGTGGGGTAGGGGAAGCAGATGAACAGCTGGCACACAGAGCATTTTTAGGGCAGAAAACTATTCTGTATAATACTATAACAGTGGATATATGACTATGCATTTATCAAAACCACAGAACTGTACAACACAATGAACCCTGGTGTAAAACTGTGAACTTTAGTTAATAATAATGTGTCAGTATTGGTCCACTGATTGTACCACACCAATGCAAGATGTTAATAATAGGAAAACTGTGGGCAGAAGGTGGGATGTCTTAGAAAGAGACTATGTGGGAACTCCATACTTTCTGTTCAATTTTTCTATAAACCTAAAATGCTCTAAGAAGTACATAAATTTTAAAAATCATTCTAAATATAGACAATAATATTGTCCTATAATTATGTAATGTGATAAATATCACTACAATGAATCATATTACAATACAGAAGTGTATCAAAGAACATCTTGTACATCTTAAGTTTACACAATGTTGTCACTATGTTGGGTCCAAATCCGGGACTCCATGGATTGCAGCCTGCCAGGCTCCTCTGTCCTCTACTTTTTCCCAGAGTTCGCTCATATTCATGTCCATTGAGTAAGTGATGCTCTCTTACAATCTCATCCTCTGCTGCCCTCTTCTCCTTTTGCCTTCAGTCTTTCCCAGCATCAGGGTCTTTTCCAATGAGTTGGGTCTTTTCCAACGAGTCAGCTCTTTGCATCAGGTGACCAAAGTATTGGAGCTTCAGCTTCAATGTTACACACCAAATATATTAAATTAAAAAAAAAAAAAAACCACTCCCTGGCAGTCCAGTGCTTAAGACTCTATGTTGCCACTGCAGGGAACATGGGTTTGACCCCTGGTCAGGGAACTAAGATGCCACATGCTGTGTGGCATGGCCAAAAACTTAAAAAAAAAAAAAATTCAAATACTTGAAGACAAAACTTCAGGTGGATACAGTCTATGGGCTACCACTTTGTGATCTCTGCTAAAATTGGTTTCCAGCACTCAGTAAATGCTAGTGTTCAACAAATTTAAGAAACTAACAATAAAGAATTCTAAATGTCAATCATTCCAAAATGACTCCATTTTTCTAATATCTTGTTAAACTAGGCAGGTATATGTAGAGCAGCGGCTGCACTTTGCTGGAGCAGCTGTGAAGAGATGCCATACGTCCAAGGTAAGAGAAGGCAATGGCACCCCACTCCAGTATTCTTGCCTGGAAAATCCCATGGATGGAGGAGCCTGGTGGGCTGCAGTCCATGGAGTCGCCAAGAGTTGGACACGACTGAGTGACTTCCCTTTCATTTTCACTTTCATGCATTAGAGAAGGAAATGGCAACCCACTCCAGTGTTCTTGCCTGGAGAATCCCAGGGGCAGGGGAGCCTGGTGGGCTGCCGTCTATGGGGTCTCACAGAGTCGGACACGACTGAAGTGACTTAGCAGCAGCAGCAAGGTAAGAGAAACCCAAGTAAGATGGTAGGTGTTGCAAGAGGGCATCACAGGGCAGACACACTGAAACCATAATCACATATAACTATAGTCAATCTAATCATGTGGACCACAGCTTTGTCAAACTCAATGAAACTAAGCCATGCCCGTGGGGCCACCCAAGACGGGCAGGTCATGGTGGAGAGGTATGACAGAATGTGGTCCACTGGAGAAGGGAATGGCAAACCGCTTCAGTATTCTTGCCTTGAGAACCCCATGAACAGTATGAAAAGGCAAAATGATAGGATACTGAAAGAGGAACTCCCCAGGTCAGTAGGTCCCCAATATGCTACCAGAGATCAGTGGAGAAATAACTCCAGAAAGAATGAAGGGATGGAGCCAAAGAGAAAACAATACCCAGTCGCGGATGTGACTGGTGATAGAAGCAAGGTCCGATGCTATAAAGAGCAATATTGCATAGGAACCTGGAATGTTAGATCCATGAATCAAGGCAAATTGGAAGTGGTCAAATAGGAGATGGCAAGAGTGAATGTCGACATTATCAGCGAACTAAAATGGACTGGAATGGGTGAATTTAACTCAGATGACCATTATATCTACTACTGTGTGCAGGAATCCCTTAGAAGAAATGGAGTAGCCATCACGGTGAAAAAAAGTCCAAAATGCAGTACTTGGATGCAGTCTCAAAAACGACAGAATGATCTCTGTTCGTTTCCAAGGCAAACCATTCAATATCACAGTAATCCAAGTCTATGCCCCAAGCTGTAACGCTGAAGAAGCTGAAGTTGAACGGTTCTATGAAGACCTACAAGACCTTTTAGAACTAACACCCAAAAAAGATGTCCTTTTCATTATAGGGGACTGGAATGCAAAAGTAGGAAGTCAAGAAACACCTGGAGTAACAGGCAAAATTGGCCTTGGAATACGGAATGAAGCAGGGCAAAGGCTAATAGAGTTTTGCCAAGAGAAGGCATTGGTCATAGCAAACACCCTCTTCCAACAACACAAGAGAAGACTCTACACATGGACATCACCAGATGGTCAACACCAAAATCAGACTGATTATATTCTTTGCAGTCAAAGATGGAGAAGCTGTATACAGTCAGCAAAAACAAGACCAGGAGCTGAAATGGCTCAGATTATGAGCTCCTTATTGCCAAATTCAGACTTAAATTGAAGAAAGTAGGGACAACCACTAGACCATTCAGGTATGACCTAAATCAAATCCCTTATGATTATACGGTGGAAGTGAGAAATAGATTTAAGGGCCTAGATCTGATAGATAGAGTGCCTGATGAACTATGGAATGAGGTTCATGACATTGTACAGGAGACAGGGATCAAGACCATCCCCATGGAAAAGAAATGCAAAAAAGCAAAATGGCTGTCTGAGGAGGCCTTACAAATAGCTGTGAAAAGAAGAGAAGTGAAAAGCCAAGGAGTAAAGGAAAGATATAAGCATGTGAATGCAGAGTTCCAAAGAATAGCAAGAAGAGATAAGAAAGCCTTCTTCAGCGATCAATGCAAAGAAATAGAGGAAAACAACAGAATGGGAAAGACTAGAGATCTCTTCAAGAAAATTAGAGATACCAAGGGAGCATTTCATGCAAAGATGGGCTTGATAAAGGACAGAAATGGTATGGACCTAACAGAAGCAGAAGATATTAAGAAGAGGTGGCAAGAATACACAGAAGAACTGTACAAAAAAGATCATCATGACCAAGATAATCACGATGGTGTGATCACTCACCTACAGCCAGACATCCTGGAATGTGAAGTCAAGTGGGCCTTAGAAAGCATCACTATGAACAAAGCTAGGGGAGGTGAAGGAATTCCAGTTGAGCTATTTCAAATCCTGGAAGATGATGCTGTGAAAGTGTTGCACTCAATATGACAACAAATTTGGAAAAGTCAGCAGTGGCCACAGGACTGGAAAAGGTCAGTTTTCACTCCAATTGCAAAGAAAGGCAATGCCAAAGAATGCTCAAACTACCGCACAATTGCACTCATCTCACAAGCTAGTAAAGTAATGCTCAAAATTCTCCAAGCCAGGCTTCAGCAATACGTGAACCATGAACTTCCTGATGTTCAAGCTGGTTTTAGAAAAGGCAGAGGAACCAGAGATCAAATTGCCAACATCCGCTGGATCATGGAAAAAGCAAGAGAGTTCCAGAGAAACATCTACTTCTGCTTTATTGACTATGCCAAAGCCTTTGACTGTGTGGATCACAATAAACTGTGGAAAATTCTGAAAGAGATGGGAATACTAGACCACCTGACCTGCCTCTTGAGAAACCTATATGCAGGTCAGGAAGCAACAGTTAGAGCTGGACATGGAACAACAGACTAGTTCCAAATAGGAAAAGGAGTGCGTCAAGGCTGTACATTGTCACCCTGCTTATTTAACTTATATGCAAAGTACATCATGAGAAATGCTGGGCTGGAAGAAGCACAGGCTAGAATCAAGATTGCTGGGAGAAATATCAATAACCTCAGATATGCAAATGACACCACCCTTATGGCAGAAAGTGAAGAGGAGAGTGAAAAAGTTGGTTTAAAGCTCAACATTCAGAAAAACGAAGATCATGGCATCTGGTCCCATCACTTCATGGGAAATAGATGGGGAAACAGTGTCAGACTTTATTTGTTTGGGCTCCAAAATCACTGCAGATGGTGACTGCAGCCATGAAATAAAAAGACACTTACTCCTTGGAAGGAAAGTTATGACCAACCTAGATAGCATATTCAAAAGCAGAGACATTACTTTGCCAACAAAGGTCCATCTAGTCAAGGCTATGGGTTTTCCAGTGGTCATGTATGGATATGAGAGTTGGACTGTGAAGAAGGCTGAGCGCGTAAGAATGGAGGTGAATTTGAACTGTGGTGTTTGGGAAGACTCCTGAGAGTCTTTTGGACTATAAGGAGATCCAACCAGTCCATTCTGAAGGAGATCAGCCCTGGGTGTTCTTTGGAGGGAATGATGCTAAAGCTGAAGCTCCAGTACTTCGGCCACCTCATGCGAAGAGTTGATTCATTGGAAAAGACTCTGATGCTGGGAGGGATTGGGGGCAGGAGAAGAAGGGGACAACAGAGGATGAGATGGCTGGATGGCATCACCGACTCGATGGACGTGAGTCTGAGTGAACTCCGGGAGTTGGTGATGGACAGGGAGGCCTGGCGTGCTGCGATTTATGGGGTCGCAAAGAGTCGGACATGACTGAAGTGAACTGAAAGGAAAGGAAGAGGCAGAAAAAAATATGAGAATTATAATAAATTAAAATAAAATTTGCGCCAGCAGGGGAAAAAAAGGAGATTAGAAATTTAGAGCCATCTCTTCTTAATCTTTTTTCTTCTTTTCTTCCTTTGTTCTTTTCTGGCCCATGAGGTAGGAAGGAGGACTCTGGCAAGCCTAGAAAGTTGAGTAAGACGACCGCATGGAATCGTAAAAATAGTCTATGCACTTTCCCCAAGGCGGACATTTTACTTAGGGCTGACGGATGTCCAGGATGTCTGGAACAGGATTTATTTACGAGATGGTTAAGGCTGAGATGGTTAAACTCTAATTTCTGGGTGGTTGCGGGAAGAGAATGTATAACGTGCTGCCACTGGAAGAATCAAGTGGCTGAACGATTGGGAACCAGCTTTCCGTTTGGACATCAAGTGTAAATAGGACACACAGGGCTGTGGGTGGGAGAGTGCTGGAAAGAGTGATGGGAGGTGAAGGAGCTTGGAGGATGGGGGAGGATCTCTTCCAAACAATTTTCCTTTTCTGTTGAGGAGTACATCACTACAATGGCATTCTCTGTGTACTTGTGGACTTAAATGTTTCATTGCTTTTACTGCCTCCCTAGTGAGGTTTCTAGAGGAAAAATGGTACATGTTTGTGCTCAATCTTCATTTTAACTGAAAGCCAGTTAGTCAATATGCAAGAATTTAAAATCATCTCTGGATGTCTCTGAGACATAAATAAGAATTGCTACTTTTTCACTGTTGTTCTAAGAGCAGATTGATAAATAAAAGCACCCACCCTCAGTATGCCCCTTGGGGAATGTTTTAGAATGAAATGAGAATCAAGAAATAGATCATTGCCAAGGGGACATTTGGGGACTAACTTTTCTGGTCATATTTAGGATCAAATCCCCACAGAAAGGTGGCAACATTATAAAATAAAACTGTTGTTCTGGATTTGTTGGCTTGATTATTACAGGAAAAGAACAAAAGAAACAACAGAATGTAATAATTATCAAACATGTAGTAATTATCAAACATTGATAATCAAAATAATTATCAGTCATTAGGAGTGATTATTTTACTCATTTGATGCAAAGACTAGAACCCTAATGTGAGATTTCAATGGAATATTCAAATTTTATTTACAAGAAATCCTCCAAGTACATGAGCATATTTTAAATACATTCTACTTATGCTTTTTGGTCTTCATGGAATTACTTCCATTTTTATAGATAAACATCCCTCCTGTTACTAGTCACCAGTGGTAATTCTGGATATTAAAACAAAAACAAAAACACTATCACACAAAAAACACGTTTGTTAAGAAGCCTGACACCAATTTGTGATAGTGGTTTCTTTTTTTCCATTTTGCTTTGTGTAGCTGGAAAATCAGGTTACTTTTTTTTTAAAGAATGAAATAAATCCTTGTAATTGAGGGAGTTTAGTGACATTCTCCTCACACACCATCATTAGTGACTGCCAGAGTCTGGTCTTAGATAATTGCTTTATTAGCCTCCATCATTATGAAGATTTATTTAGCATCAAAAGTTGATAGTCTGCCAGACTTATATGCTGCTATAATATTCTATGGCCAGAAAAAGTAGGAAATGGGAGGAAAACATGCAAAGTATGTTTGAGTCTAGCAAAGTAATAGGGTAGATATAAAACTCCTTTTAAAAGACTTCAGAAGTTTTGAGATTTTTCAGACCATCTAAATACACAGAGCGTTTAAAGGAGAGGAATGTGGAGCTAGCTGAATGGGAATTATTTCAGACACGTGTGGCTATAGGCAGGAGTTGGGGGTGAGAAAATGGAATGAAGGGAATTAGGATTAAGTAGAGGAAGGAGATCTGTGAAGTGCACTGAGTTGGGTGGGATAAGCCTAGACACTGAGAGCATCTTGTGTGTTGTGTATGAACTGTGAGCTGTTAGTGAATGGCAGCTGATGTAGCAGAAAAACTGAGAAAGTGCTGTAGAATTGAGAGTCTGGAGCTGACGTATTACTTAGAAACTGTGATGCATGTGATCCAATGCCTAATTTGTGTCACTTTACAAAAGCACTTTATAAAAGTAGAATAGGCAATCCAAGCTTTAATATGCTTCTCAAAAATATTCAAGGAAGCCCAGGTATGTGACTCAAAGCATATTTAACTAAAGTCTTTTTTAACCTGCAGCCCACAGTTTCCAGCATGTTACGTGCACAGGGCTGTTGACTCACCTGTCATTATTTAGCAAATTGCCTAATGAGAATAGAGGTTCCAATATCATCAGTAGGTTTTCATGAAAAGTATTGGTATAAATATTGTTAAGTAGATTCTGGATTACAGAAGATTTTCTGCTGACTATCCTTTTCTTTGCATCTAATGAAGTTTAAGGGAAAAATGATCCACCTATGTTTCTTGGCCCTCCCACAAATAGTCAGAATCCCATTGGTTGCCGAGGCATAGCCTGTGTTTTTGTGATAGAAGCTTTACTAGAGTGATGACTTGTACTGAGAAAACTGTGATGCCCCAAGTTTTTCTCCTTGAGTTATTATCTGTCCAGGAAAGATGCTGGCTTAAAGAAGAAAAATGTTTTCTTTTGAAGGAGCCCCAAATCTCTGTTGTGTTTGCCCAGGTGAACACCAATCCAATGGGAAAAAAAATTACCATGTTGCCTGTCTTAGCAACAAAGTCCCTACTAGCGCTAATTAAATGGCTAAAATATGTACTGAAAGTTATGATTAGAAAAATTCCTGTAAAAATCAGTAAATCTGAAACAAACCAATTGATTTATTAATTCAGCCTAAGGAAATTTTATCCTTGATAAGTTATAATTGAGAGAAAAGTCCAAATTTATCACAGCAGACTAATGGGCAGATCCATTTAATTTTTATATTAAGGAATACTTTCCCAAACCCAACCCATTAAGTTATGCTTAATTAAAACATAAAATATGGTTCAAAATTCTACATAAAAAATTATTCTTTAGTTTTTCACCCTAGAGGAATCCTAGAGTAGATTTGTAACTCTTGGGAACGCATGTACACCTGTGGTGGATTCATGTCAATCTATGCCAAAACCAATACAGAATTGTAAAGTAAAAATTAAAAATAAATTAAAAAATATATATATATAAAATCAAAAGAATAAATATTCAGTAAACACATATGTCGGGTCAGGCCTTGCCTTAAGTCCTATGGGAGGAACAAAATTCCTGTCTTAATATCTAGTAGAAGAACATAGTTAAGAACTGAAAATTTAAATAGTATCATAAGATACAAGTAATAAAGACAACAATGGAAAAACACACACAAGGCCAATTGTGAATATATGTCAGACATTAAAATTCCTTTGAGAATCAGTAGTTCAGCTATTACCCACTCCAGTGTTCTTGCCTGGAGAATCCCAGGGATGAGGGAGCCTGGTGGGCTGCCGTCTATGGGGTCACACGGAGTCGAACATGACTGAAGCGGCTTAGCAGTAGTAGCAGCAGCAGTTCAGCTATTTGGCTAAAGAACAGAATTTCTGAAGATGGTATACTTCCCTAATGGCTCAGATGGTAAAGAATCTGCCTGCAATGCAGGAGACCTGAGTTTCATTGTTGGGTCAGAAAGATCCCTTGAAAAAGGGAATGGCAACCCACTCCAGTATTCTTGCCTGGAGAATTCCACGGACAGAGGAGCCTGGCATGCTACAGTCCATGGGGTTGCAAAGAGTTGGACACAACTGAGCAACTAACACACTTTCTGGGTAGAGAAGATAGGCCTAAGAAAGAAAAACTGTGGTAAAATTATGGGCCTTAGATGCCAGGCTAAGGTTTTAGAACTTGATTTTATAGGGAAACCACTGAAAGATTTAAATTCTAACCTTCAATGGAGAAGTGAAAAATCAGAGCAGCATGTTGGAAAGGTGACTCTTTCAGCTGTGTGCAGACTGCACAGGGAAAATGTCAGACACTGAGATGGTTTAGAAGGTGCGGCCATTTCCCAGCTTGTTTAGGTCCCTGCGTGGAAATGGGATGGACTTGCCACCATCCCAAATTCAAGTCAGGGGTCTAGAATGATGATGCCACACACAGAGTCCAAGAAGCTTTATTACTCACACAATGAAGATTTTAAGGGAGTATAGGACAAATTCCCAAGCAGGTCTAAAGGTTTGAGAGAGCAGGAAGGTCTGATTGGCATGACTTTTTAGGATGGTTAGAGCGTAGGGATGGAGTGAGTGTCCTCTCACATGTGCTGAGGCTTGTGTGATCTGAATTTCCTGCTGTACCAAAGGAGGGAGCACCCAGGCTGTTTATTAGCTGGTTCAGATGTGGTGCAGAGGAGACGGAGAATAATAATGTGGCTGGAAAGTTGTCAGCAGACATCAAAAGTGGAGTCTGATTCACTGTAATGCACACATAGGGTGGAAAGTGCCAAATGAATGCTGTCAATATTTTATACATGAGCTATACCCCTCCACCTGATAGAACCTGCATTGTAGGAGGCAGGTATCTGGAAGAATGGATTTTCATAAGCGTGCAGTTATATAACATTCAATTTACAGGCCTATCGAGGGCCTTTGGAATGTCAAAGAGGAAGTCTCCAGGGCTCTGAAATAAATATCCCAGGAACTCTTGACCTTTTGTTCACTGCATTTCTTTTAAAACAAAATCTAATATATTGCTTATGTTTGGAAAAAGATTTTTTGAAAGACTCAAAGCTCAATGGAATTTGTTTGCATCTGGGATCACAGTTGTAGATTCTATCCTTCAATAAATCAGTTGGTTTTGGTTTGAGGACCAGTTCCATGCTGCCAACCTATGTGTACAATAATAATTATCTAGAAAACTTGTTTACAATGTCCATTTCAGCCCTCAACCCCTGGGATTCTGGGTGAGAGGTTTTGTGTGGGTCTGAGGAATGTATTGCATGACAAGTGTTCCTGATACAGGGCTCTACAGGCCTCACTTGAGAAGTATCACCCCACGGTGTACTTAGGACTGCACTGGGTGTTGCAAAGCTTCATGTAAAGTTTACCATGATCATAATGAACAAGACATGTATGGGTGTGAGAGCTGGACTATAAAGAAAGCTGAGTGCTGAAGAATTGATGCTTTTGAACTGTGGTGTTGGAGAAGACTCTTGAGAGTCCCTTGGATGGCAAGGAGATCCAACCAGTCCATCCCAAAGGAAATCAGTCCTGAATATCCATTGGAAGGACTGATGTTGAAGCTGAAACTCCAATACATTGGCCACCTCATGCAAAGAGTTGACTCATTGGAAAAGACTCTGATGCTGGGAGGGATTGGGGGCAGGAGGAGAAGGGGACGACAGAGGATGAGATGGTTGGATGGCATCACAGACTCAATGGACATGAGTTTGGGTAAACTCTGGGAGTTGGTGACGGACAGGGAGGCCTGGCATGCTGCAGTCCATGGGGTCACAAAGAGTCGGACACTACTGAGCAACTGAACTGAACTGAATGAACAGAAGTTGACTGCTTTACTGGTTCTTTCTCTGCTTAACCAGTCTCAAACTTCTGCACCTGTGAAGTTTGTAAAAGCAAACTTAAAAGCCAGGACTATGATTCTGTTTAGTTACTGTTCAGGAATTGGCAGTGCTTGAGTGCTTACTATGAGAAAGGGCTGTATGTGCTTTTTCTTGTTTGATTTTCACGAAGTCAAATAATTATCACATTATAATGTATAAAAATTGAGGTTCAGTAAGATTAAGTGACTTGCCTAAGTCACACAAGCACTAAGTGGTAAATCCAGATTCAAATTTAATGTTGTCTAAATCAAACTCATGTTATTAACCATGACACTCTACTGTCAGAAGCCTGGTTCTAGCTTTGCAGGCTCACTTGAGTGGTGACAGGGGTCCCATGGCACTCAGAGCAAGGGGAAAATTAGGCAGTTGCCTATTTAGTTTTCTCATATATTGACAGTAGAATAATGGATGTTGGTTTGATACCATATGTATCTCTGTTTTCCAGGGTAGAACTTTCCTTATTGGCTGGCACATCAGCCCTTCTGAGAGCTTCTGGAAGACTTGGATTTTGTAGGTTGCTTGCCTGTAAGCACAGTTGGTCTAGTTTAGAATAGCCCTTTTTGGATCAGTCACTTTTACAAGGCTGAGAGGAACTAGGGTGGCTATGAGCCAGTGAGGGGAAGGGTAATGAGACTTGGGGGCTAGGAAGTATGCAGGGCACAGATCAGACAGGGTTTGGATGTCACGTCAGAAATTTGGCTTTTGGTCTAAGTATGGTGAGGAACAAACGGAGTGTTTCAGATAGGAGATTTGGTGCTCTGATTTAGTCTTAAAATAGCCTTTTGGTTGCTGTGTGAAGAATGGATGAGAGGAAACCAAGAGTTGAATGGGAATATGGATAAGGAGGTTATTTTACTCTGACTATTTTAAATGTGGAAAAGTTCCTCGTGAAGGAAAAGCCAACAAAGGAAGAAAACTGATAGTTTTAGCCTTGATGGAGCAGAAGCAGAGTGGAACACAGAAAAAAACTTTTTTTAGAGGCTTCCACATTTCTTCCTCAAAGTAATTTTGGAGAGAAGAAGAGGGAGAGAAAATCAGAGCTTGAGCATTTCAGATTTCATTTTTTTTTCTTCCTTTTAGCCTTCTAAAACCCAGGTATCCCCCGCCACCCACCCCCCACCAATATTTTTCTCAACTTTAGCAGTGTTGACTCTGAAAGCCTACCTACTGGGCAGGTGTCTAAGATAATGGTAATCTCTGTAGGAAATTACATGTGTAAATATCTTTCCTTGGAGAGTTGAAGAAAAATATGTTTCTTGATGGTGGCCAAGAACCTAGCTCTGGAGTTTCTCTCCATCATACAGTGTACTCCTGGAGTGGCTTGAAAGGGGCACACCTGGTGTCATAAGGCGAGTGTCTCCTTGTCTGAGAAACGCGACCCAAACTGCCATGAGACCTAAATGGAGAGCAGTTCCATAAATGCTGTGCTTTGTCCACGTAAAACTCCTCTGATGGCAAGCGACAGAAACCCAACTTGAATTACTATAATGGAAAAGGGTGTTTACTGTAAGCATAGAAGCATATCTCCTGGAAATCAAGGTCAGAAAGATGGCTTGGCTTCTGGAACAACTGGGTGAGGTTTTTGAAAACCCTGACTCCCCACATTCTCTTTTTAAAAGGAGTTCTATCTACCTGACAGAGAAGACAGCTGCTGAAAGCCCTCAGAACTTTAGTCACTTATACAGAGATAGAGAAGGTGATGCTCTCAGTCCCAAGTGTAAAACTCCTGAAGAAAAAGCTTGTTGGCTCTGCTTGGGTTAGGTCTTACTCCTGTGAATAACTATTTCCGAGGAGGGTAGCACTGGGCTAACAGAGTGGACTCTACAGCATCCATGGAGGTGGATAGGAGGGGGCAAATCTTTGAGGAGAGTTGAAAAAACACAAGTTTCTTCAGAAATTTCCAGTGACAGAAAGGTACTAGATAAAAAGCCATACAGATATCCACTGCACAAGAAGAGAGTTTGTGAATGTGAATGCTGGTGGAACTAGTTCTCTTAAATGAATGACCAATCTAAAGCATCAAAAAGCAGGAGAACACTCAATCCAAAGAGATATCTAAACACTGAGGAAACAGAATTAGTAACAGAGGTGGGCTCTGTATTTTTCTGTTAACTGTTATTTGGGTAAGCCATTTCAGAGAAGGATTGACTTCTTTGTTTTCTATATTTAAATGGTATGCTAATTTCCATGAGTTGGATTGTCCTATAATGAGGGAAAATGCTGATTTATAAAGTTTATAAGAGAACAAAAGTCCCTCTTAGCCTCTCCCCTATCTTCCCAATCTGCTGGATGAAGACGTTTACCCCTGTCAACATATAAATATACAGATAATCTACACAAATAAATCATAGACATATTTTGCATTTCAATATACATAAATCCTGTGGGTTTTTAAAATACTTTATCTAGATATAATTTCAAACTTCAAGAACACCATCTCCCCCCATCCAGACTCTCCTTTACTGGCATTTTGCCACATTTGCTCCTTCATTTTCTGTCTTTATAGATGCGGATATGGATACAGATATACCCATCATTGTAAAGTTCTTTCTGAATCGTATGAGGGATGCTCTGTCATATCTGGATCCTTCAGTGTCTATTTTCCCACATCCTTTCCCCAAACAAAGGACACTTTTCTACATCCTACCATACACATTGGCCAATCAGGAAGCTGGCACTGAAACTACTGATAGCACTACTCTCTGAGCCACAGTCCACAGATACCATTCACATTCCTTCAACTGTCTCCGAAATGTCTATTCCTCTATCTCATTCAAGATCCAATCCAGAATCACGTGTTACATTGAGTTCCCTTTTATCTAGAGCAGTTCTCATTCTTCCCCTGTCTACCATGGCCTTGACGTTTTAAATTCTGTATCTGTATTTAGTTCTATCTTCATTCTATATAATGTCCTTCAACTTGGGTCTGTGCAATGGTTCCTCATGCTCAAACGATAATGCCCATGCATTCTTGAAAGCAATACGCCCCAGAAACGATGCTACCCTGCTCTTCTCAGGGCACCACACAGGAGACAATATAATGCTGATCCATTCCACCATGGTGATGTAAACACTGATCACCTTCTGTGGTAGGCCTTCAAAGATGGCCGAGCTCTAACCCCAGGAATCTGCAGTATGTCACCTTAGGCGGCAGAAAAGACTTGGCGGATGTATTTAGTGTCAAAGACTTTGAGTTGTTAAGGTTATAGTGGATTTTCCAAATGGGTCCAATCTAATCACATGAGTCCTTTATAAAGAAAGAAGTGAAAGTCGTTCAGTTGTGTCCGACTCTTTGCGACCCCACAGACTGTAGTCTGCCAGGCTCCAGGCAAGAATACTGGAGTGGGTAGCCGTTCCCTTCTCCAGGAGATCTTCCCAACCCAGGGACTGAACCCAGGTCTACCAAATTGCAGGTGGATTCTTTACTATCTGAGCCACCAGGGAGAAGAGACTTTATTAAGTCAATAGAGAATCAGAGAGACGGTGGTGTGAGATGGCAATCCAACATGGCTGGCTTTGGAAATAAAGGCAAGGGGCCAGGAACCAAGGAATGCAAACAGCCTCATGATGACAGAAAAGCAAAGAAATGGAATCTCCCAGGAAGCCTTCAGAAAGCAACAGAGTCCAGCTTTAGCCCAGTGAGAATCCTATCAGACTTCTCACCCACAGAACTGTAAAGATAATATCAGTAACTGAGTATTCTTTAAGCCCCCAAGTTTTTGGTAAGTCATTGCAGCAGCAATTGTAAACAGATATACTTGGTCAAAATGATATGTTTGGTTGAAAACTATTTCATGGGCTTATCTGAACATAACAGGATATTAAAAGAGCATTGTGGTTCTCACAGATCTGATCAGAGGCTTGAGAACAAAGGCTTGGCCATGGTCAGAAATCATGGTAGCTCTGAAATTCCAAGAGATGGGATGCAGAAGCTATAGTAATAATTCCATTCTTAGGTGTTACTCCACCAAGCCTATGCACAATGGGGAATAAATAGCTATGCATTTCGCCAAAGGAGTTTAGATCTTATCCCAAACAGCTCAGAGAGAGAGAGAGCCCTAAGCATTTTGTAACTTTATAAAGGTGAGGTTTTCCATTCAGCTTCTCCCTAAATCTGTACATTAGTTTCCCCTCTTTTAAATGTAGCTTCTGGTTTTCTCTTGGAGTTCAAGTCCACACTAAACTCAAGATTGGTAGCAATCTTGATGCTTTTTAAGTCTTTGCTCCTTCCTTCCCTTTCTCTCCTTTCTTCTTCCCTCCTTCCCCTTTTCTCCCATTTTTTTTCTTTGTCTCTT
Source organism: Oryx dammah (assembly GCF_014754425.2). Lineage (NCBI taxonomy): Eukaryota > Metazoa > Chordata > Mammalia > Artiodactyla > Bovidae > Oryx > Oryx dammah. The sequence goes on from NW_024070208.1 coordinate 14,301,359, forward strand.
CTCAGTCTCTAAAAAGAAAGCACATTCCTGGGAAGTTCTCCAGCCTGTTTTTCTGCTATATCTTTGCACTTACAGTCTTCTCTGCCTGAGTTGCCCCCTCGCCCTCTCTGTTGGCACTTATCCTTCACCAAGGTGAATTCTCTGCTCTTTCTCTAAGTCCACCAGGAGGAAGCATTATCTTTTTTTCCCCCTCACTGGTGGTTTTTTTAATCGAGGTATAGTTGATGTATAATATTATGTAAGTTACAAGTGTACTAATATAGTGTTTCACAATTTTTAAAGGTTATACTCCATTTATAGTTATTATATAATATTGGCTGTATTCCCTTGTGTTGTCCAATATAAGCTTCTACCTTATTTTATGCACATTTGTGCCTTAGTCCCCTACCCCTATATTGCCCCTCTCCTTTTCTCTCTCTTCACTATTATCCCTAGTTTGATTTCTATATCTGTGAGTCTGCTGCTCTTTTCATTATATTCACCAGTTTGTTGTTGTTGTTGTTTTTTTAGATTCCACATATAAATGATGTAATACAGTATTGGCTTTCTCTGTCTGACTTATTTCACTTAGCATAATGCTCTCCAAGTTCATCCTCTTTGAGGCATTACTGTGTCTTCTCGGACCTTTAACTACAGCATCATTAGTGACATTAGTTTTCTCTCTTTCTCCTTCTCCCAGACCCTAAGCTCCTTTCAGGAGTTATCTTCAGCAGTTTAGCACTGTGACTGGTCGTGGTACGGCCAGTATGTTCTCATACCAACCTCCACATACCGTTTATTGTATGAAGTGTAAGATGTGTTTGGTGAAACAGGACAGTATTTTCACTCATTCCTACTTTGCCTCAAGTAAAGATTCACAGAAAACTTTTGGAGGAAGCAAAGTTGATTACATCTTTTTGATAGAATCCTAATTCTTTAGGATTCTCAAAGGGGCAGATACATTCAATGTCCAGCTCCTACCCACTTCAAGAATCACTTCTAGGGGGCCAGGAAGGTACAAGTGTGACACGAGTGTGCTGCTAACCTCATTTTTATTGTGCTGTGGAAAGGTGGGAGCAAAAACAAGAGATCTTCACTTAGATTTTAATGTGGGGCAGAACCTTCTGGAAGAGTCTGAGCACCAGGAACTCTTAAGATAAGGGCTTCAAGAAACCTGGAAGGTAGTAACAAGAATGTCAAAAAACTTACAAAACTAGAATTAACCTTTAAGTTTCATGACTGCTCACAGAATTATAGGAAACAAATAAAAGTTTAGAGCTGGAAGGGATTGTCACAAACATTTTATAACAATTTCTAACCCATCAATTGTTACGGATTACTGATGAACTTTGTAGGTGGACTTCTTCAGTGTTCCTCTCATCTTTTATCCTGACATTGCCAGTGGAAAGTTCCCAGTGAATCGCTGCCTTAGGGACAGGGATAGGAGGGGACAGAGAGGCAGCTACTTGCTTTGCCCATGCCCAGAGGGTAGATTCAAAAGATAAAAACACTGGAGACACAAGGACAGTCTATCCCCATTCTCAAGATCATTTATTTATGTTTTGTATCCTTTGTTTCATTCTAAAAATTATTTAAGAGTCTATGTGAAAACATGTGCAATGCTACTGTACACATGTGTGGTATAATTGAAAGACAACAAAATCAGAGACAAGATTAACACACAAAATCCTTGAAGTATACTCCCTGAAGAGGATCCAGATTTGGCTCTGAACTTCCTAGCTGCCAAGTAAAATGAAATGTAATTGATTACAACATGTAGACTGTCTAAAAATGAAAACAAATCCCTTTTTTTCAGAGACGCACAGCTCTTGATATTGGGAATTGAGAGAAACCTCTCCTGTGATTTCCCATGGAGATCAACATCCTCAACAATAGTTTCTGCCATAAATAAAATGACAAACGTAGAATGACTTCCTCCTCTTACCTTCCTGTATGCAAGTCAAAGAGGCACAATGCCAAAGCATAGCTATTAATAGTATGCAAAGGGCCAAAGCAGTAAAGTCGAAAGCAATGTTTTTTCCCCTTAGCTCTTTAATAAGATTCAAGGGGGAGGAGCGGACTCCTGTAGTCTTAATGTAATCTTCTTTGAGTGACATTTTTTACAACTAAGTTTTTTATTTGAAAAAGTTCCACAAAGAAGAGTATATAGTCTGTTTAGAACATAATTTTCAGGTTACTGAGAAAGGGAAGTTTCCTGCATATGTTTTAAGAATAAACTGAGAGAAGGGCAGGTTTGACACATCTTTAGACATTTCATGAATAACAAGGGGTCTAACCAGGACATGTGACTGTCCTGGTGGCAGCCCCACCTTCACACGGGATTATCCTTAGGCAGGGCCAAGATCTTCCCCAGAAACTAATTAATTATTTAACCTGAACACACAGGCAATTCATACCAGAAGCATTATGGGTTAACACATGTCCACAAAATTTTCACTGGAAAATGTCTCCATTAAATGATCTACATCACCTGAAGAGGCTATATAAAAAAAAAAAAAAAAAAACTCAAAGACATAGTCTAATTTAAAGAACTAATGTAAAATATTAATTAATACAAACTAGTTAAAATTTAGAATCTCTGAGCTCAAAATGACAGGATTCTGGAATGGCTGATGTTCATTTGTTCTTTCTGTTTATAGGAACAGCTGTCTAGTTTATGACATCAAGCTATGTCATCAATTTCCAGCTATGATAGAACACCTGTGTTTCTGCTGGAAAACAAAGAACCATTAAAAAAAACAATAGAAGAGGACTTGTTGTAGCCTTGCCAAAGCAATCAAGACATAAAGATCCAAGGAAAGGGAATGGCAGAGAGGTGAACTAACTTCAGTGTCAGTTTTTCTCCTGGGGCGTTTTCTGAGCCTCGGTCTAGAGTAAGAGATGAGATTTTGGGCAGAGAACTGCTAAAAGGCAGATGATTAAACAACTAAAAACATTAACTTCTGTAAAGAGAAAATTAAGTGAAGAAAAATTCAAACAGGCATATAGAAGTTACTAATTATACCCAAGTAGGGAAGATAATCTCCCTTCCCACAAGTGCCCGCCAAGGGATTGTGACCTCTGCACCCTGATAAACTCAGTACCTGGGTCAGGGGTGGGTGGGAGGTTCACTCCCACAGAGTCACCTGCCTACTGCACATGGTACCACCAGCCCGGATGCCACCCTGGAGCGCATGTCCTGTCCGAAGGGGGCATGGAGCACACCCCACACTTTGGGTGGGAAGGAGGCAGGAAGAGGAGGCTGAGCATGTCCTGAGGTGCCAGGGAGCGGGAGAGTGGGTGCTGAGAGCATGTCTGAGAGAGGGGAGCTGAGATGGGCCCTCCTGTGGGCCAAGCTTCCGAGCCATCAGCACATGCTCAACTGACTCACTGGACTTCATTTTCAAAACTTCATTTTAAGTCAGAGTTAAAATGAAGAGTTTTAAGACAACGGCATTGACCACAAGTCCTTGTGGGCACAGGGCACTGTGGCTGCACTGGTGGCATCCGCCTGAGCTTGGCCTCTGTTAGAAACACCGTGTTCAAGGTTATGCAGCCTGGGCATCATCTGCTACTGGGTCTTCCTCCTGTGCCAACTTATTTCCTGCTTCAGCCTCTGTTTTCTGATGTTTTATGCTTCATTTAAAAACACATTTTTTTTCTTGCTAGTAATTAGCTTTAACAGTTCCTCATGTCTGAACTCTTCCATAGAAAATGCAGAAGGAAGGTACGGCTAATTTTCAGGGATAACATGTGAATATTCTTAAATAAACAAAAAAAATACATATATACATCTTCATTGGTTTTAACTGGGTTGGGTTAATTTTTTCTCTATGATTCCCCATGCTATTTTATTTTTATCATCAAAGATACTATTTAATTCTCCAAGGGAGCTCTTCTGACATATTAGTTTTCTTGGTTTAAAGTGGAAAATTAGAATATCACACTGGTTGGCATACTTAGATCTGATGATGAAAATATTAAAAACTGAAGTTTTATTCAGAAAAATACATTTCAAACTCCCAAAGAAGTAGATGTGACTTTTCTGTTGGTTGTTTTTACTTTGGCTTTCAAGATTTCTGATAAAGAGTGAAGCCCAAAGCCAAATAATCATACTGAAAACACTTTGGGCTAAGATTGACTAATGTCTATAACGGCCCTCTTTTAGAAACTTGTGTGAGATTCTAACTCTGGCAACCAAGACAGGATTGTGAAATTATAGCTTCTCATGGCATAGCTAACACACTTTGTTTCCTGGCTCCAAAGAATATTATAATCTTAACATGTATCCAGTACCTCTTAAAATACACTCTGACTCATCTCTCAAACTCCAGGCCCTATATTCCTGCTATAAATTTGATATTTAAGTACACGTTGAAGCCTCAGGGGATATGAGCTTGGTTAGCAGGGAGCCCTATTTATAATCTGAATCTCCATTTGTTTTTCTTATCTTTCTAAGAGATTTCTGGCTCAGTTATCCAGGTGGAGTTGGAAGCTTTAGCAAAGAACTCTGCAGTTTAGGCAGTATAATGAGAGAAAGAGGCCTTAAAGGAGGGGAGGTTATCGAGCCCCATGACGGTGAGGTCAAACAATACCAAACCATTGGAGTTTGAAGCACAGAAAGGTTTATTGCCGGGCCTTGCAAGGAGCCGGGTGCCTTATGCCTTTAAAACTCTGAACTCCCCAAAATGTTTTCCAGGCAAGCCCTTTTCTAGGAAAGGTGTGTGAAGGTGTGTGTGTGTGGTGGGGGGTGGCGTGGGATGTGACTAGTTGTTGCAGACTTCTTAATATCAGATCCTGTATTCTTGAGGTTAGGTCATGGTCAGGTCATGATATTCCTGCAAATCACCACCAAAACAAATGCTATTCTCTGTTATGACAAGAAAGGGCAAGGTCCCAAAGCTCAATTTTCACCCTTCGAGGTCCAGGCCTTGGCTAAGTGGAGGAGGGGTCTCTGTGCAAGCCAGTCACCCTGCCCGGGGAGCATTCGTCCAGCGCCGGGACTGGGTTCATCCGCCAGCGCCAGGCCTGGCTGAGGAGGCAGATCTCAGCTGGCGGGGCCAGGTCTCCAGACGCTACCCAGCCTCATCACCAAGGCAGGCAGAAGCCCAAGACACAGCCCGTCCTCAGGCTCTTCATTTACACCACAGAGAATCAGTTGTATGGGATCAATAGGAATATACATTTTAGCAAATACCCGTTAGGTCAATTCCCAGCTCACAATTGCCTTTCTTAGAAAACAGCCCCAGCCACAGAGGTGGGGCTGAAGTAATGCTGTGCAATGCCCTGAAGTAATGCTGTGCAATGCCCTGAAGTAACGCTGTGCAATGCCCTTGGAACTTAACCCTGACCTCTGGCTACCTCTTAGGGGTCAACAACTGATCTAAGCTGTACCAGGTTTTGAAACTTGAATGGAGAGACTGAAGCTGGTTGAAGCTCTTACCTTAAAGCCCGCGTCTGTGCATACTCCAGTTGCTGGGCCCTCCATGAGTCACGAAGGGGGCGCCTGGGGAGAGGTTTGCTGCTGCTTCAAGGCTTGGGCCCGGCCAGGGATGGCCATGGAGAGGGCCAGGAGCTCTAGAGACACAGCCCTCAAACTCTTCTGGGGCCCCCCAGCTCACCTGCCAGTCTGGGCCAGAGGCCTGCAGGGCCCGGGGCGAAGACCTCAATCCACCTCTTGCCATGCTCTGGGGCAAGGACCACTGGGAGCTGACTGTTGGCTGAGCTGGACCTTTAAATTCCCAGCTCAGGGTCTTGCGATAATGACTGGGTGCCCGCCCTGCTCAAAGGGGCAGCAAGACTTGGTAACCAAGCGTAGACAACTAGACAGGGGAGTTAGAACTCATTCTGTATTTCCCACCTCTCTACCCTCCACTTCTCTTGCTAAGATCTCCAAAACATACCTTGTTTTACCTGTCAGGTATGTGGGAGGGGTGGCGATAACTCCAATGATGAGGTATTGGGAGGCCGTGGTGACAGGAGGAGAAAGGGAGTTCCCAGAAGCTTGGCTGTAAGCCCCAATTCAGTGTTATGCTGGAGAAGGTCGTATTGACTTGGGAGAATTGACTGTTACATATTTTGGTAGCTTGAAATGGCCCAGACATCCTGGAATGTGAAGTCAAATGGGCCTTAGGAAGCATCACTACAAACAAAGCTAGTGGAGGTGATGGAATTCCAGTTGAGCTATTTCAAATCCTGAGAGATGATGCTGTGAAAGTGCTGCACTCAACATGACAACAAATTTGGAAAACTCAGCAGTGGCCACAGGACTGGAAAAGTTCAGTTTTCACTCCAGTCCCAAAGAAAGGCAATGCCAAAGAATGCTCAAACTACCACACAATTGCACTCATCTTACATGCTAATAAAGTAATGCTCAAAATTCTCCAAGCCAGGCTTCAGCAATATGTGAACCGTGAACTTCCAGATGTTCAAGCTGGTTTTAGAAAAGGCAGAGGAACCAGAGATCAAATTGCCAACATCCGCTGGATCATCGAAAGAGCAAGAGAGTTCCAGAAAAACATCTACTTCTGCTTTATTGACTATGCCAAAGCCTTGGACTGTGTGGATCACAATAAACTGTGGAAAATTCTGAGAGAGATGGGAATACCAGACCACCTAACCTGCCTCTTGAGAAACTTGTATGCAGGTCAGGAAGCAACAGTTAGCACAGGACATGGAACAACAGACTTGTTCCAAATAGGAAAAAGAGTACATCAAGGCTGTATATTGTCACCCTGCTTATTTAACTTCTATGCAGAGTACATCATGAGAAACGCTGGGCTGGAAGAAGCATCAAGATTGCTGGGAGAAATATCAATAACCTCAGATATGCAGATGATACCACCCTTATGGCAGAAAGTGAAGAGGAACTAAAAAGCCTCTTGATGAAAGTGAAAGAGGAGAGTGAAAAAGTTGGCTTAAAGCTCAACATTCAGAAAACTAAGATCATGGCATCTGGTCCTATCACTTCATGGCAAATAGATGGGGAAACCGTGCAAACAGTGTCAGACTTTGTTTTTGGCTCCAAAATCACTGCAGATGGTAATTGCAGCAATGAAATTAAAAGACGCTTACTCCTTGGAAGAAAAGTTATGACCAACCTAGATAACATATTCAAAAGCAGAGACATTACTTTGCCAACAAAGGTCCATCTAGTCAAGTCTATGGTTTTTCCTGTGGTCATGTATGGATGTGAGAGTTGGACTGTGAAGAAAGCTGAGTGCTGAAGAATTGATGCTTTTGAACTGTGGTGTTGGAGAAGACTCTTGAGAGTCCCTTGGATTGCAAGTAGATCCAACCAGTCCATTCTAAAGGAGATCAGTCCTGGGTGCTCATTGGGAGGACTGATGCTGAGGCTGAAACTCCAATACTTTGGCCACCTCATGCGAAGAGTTGACTCACTGGAAAAGACGCTGATGCTGGGAGGGATTGGGGGCAGGAGGAGAAGGGGACGACAGAGGATGAGATGGCTGGATGGCATCACCAACTCAATGGACATAAGTTTGAGTAGACTCTGGGAGCTGGTGATGGACAAGGATGCCTGGCGTGCTATGATTCATGGGGTTGCAAAGAGTCAGACATGACTGAGTGACTGAACTGAACTGAACAGATCAAAGCCCCCATTCACCCACCCAGTAGCCCAAGATTTGATTTACCAGGGCTATGGTTTCTGATTTTACTACTTTCTAGAAATGTTCTCTGGCTGCCTCTTATTGGAGGGAGTTCTGTGACTCTTCCCTGGTGATGGTCTGAGGCCCTTGTCTCCATTTATTACCATTATTTATAGACCTGCTTTAATTCCTAGTCATATGGGCCTCCTTGTCCATGGCTAGCACATAATAGATGCTTCACAAATGTCCCTTGTATCAATGGGCCCATAAAATACATATTTTCAACTCACATTAAAACTAGGAAAAGATAGATCTTAACTAGCAGCATTGTTTTTTCATTCCTTTATTCATATATGGAACATTTAATGAGCTCCTATCAGATAACAATGTACTCAGTTCTGGGGATTTGCCACAGAGTAAAGCATGTTTCTTTTCTTCAAGCTCACAGGTTTTATGAGGAAGACATGTATAAATAATCACACTACACTTACATCTATGTATTAATAATAAAATATGAATAAAGAGTCATGTTCAATTTTAAGAATGAATGTGTTAGAGTATGGGTGTGTTTTTATAAAGAGTGTGTTAAGAATCATGTATAATATCATGTAAGAATCGAAATGCCAGTCTATGTCTGATGCAGGATATGACACGCTTGGGGCTGATGCGCGGGGATGACCCAGAGAGATGTTGTGGGGAGGGGGGTGGGAGGGGGGCTCATGTTTGGGAACGCATGTACACCTGTGGTGGATTCATGTCAATCTATGCCAAAACCAATACAGAATTGTAAAGTAAAAATTAAAAATAAATAAATTAATTTAAAAAAAAAGAATCATCTGTAATAATATGAAACTTGAAATATTGTAGGTATCAATCAGTAAGGCACTGGTTAATTAAATAATAATTACCAATAAAATAAAATAATTACCAATAAAATGGAATGCTATGAAGCCACTAGAGTCAGGTAGGATTATGGGTGCTGATATGGAAAGAATCTCAAAGATGTATTTTTTCAAAGGAAAGAATAGTACAATGAAAAGTTGCATGTATATAATAATCATTTTTTATTAAAACTATCTATATAATATATTTGGATGTAAGAATGCTATTACATGCATACACAAAATTTTAAAGAACACGTAAGGTTGTTATCTTTAGAAGAGACTGTGGAGAGATAGATTTTTTCACATTTCAGTTTGATATTTATATATTTCAATTCTCTATTATCAGTAATTTTAAATTTTATATAACCATTTGGTGGTGGTGGTGATTTAATTGCTAAATTATGTCTGACTTTCGTGACACCATGGACTGTAGCCCACAGGTCTCCTCTGTCCACGGGATTTCCCAGGCAAAAGTACTGGAGTGGGTTGCCATTTCCTTCTCCAATAACCATTTGGTAATATTTATCAAAAATGTATAAGTGCCTACCTTTCATTCCAATATTTTTAGTACCAGGTACATATCCTACCAAACAAGAGCACAAAGGTTGATGTGCAAGAATGTTTGGCCCATCACCTAAACTGGTGAAAATCAGGAGTGAAACACCCATAAACAGGAGACTGTTTGAATGAACTGTTACAGTGCATCTAAGCAATGGCATATCAGGTAGTGGTAAAAATAGATGAGCTCTTGAAAAAAAATGCCCCTGGTTACAAAGCAGTGTATTACACCTTCATTGGTGGTGGTGGTGGTTTAGTCACTCAGTCATGTCTGACTCTCGCGACGCTGTGGACTGTAGCCCGCCAGGCTCCTCTGTCCATGGGATTCTCCAGGCAACTATACTGCAATGGGTTGCAATTTCCTTCTCCAAGGGATCTTCCCAACTCAGGGATCGAACCCGGGTCTCCTGCATTGCAGGTAGATTCTTTACCAACTGAGCCACCAGGGAAGCCCACCCCCAGAATAATGAAAACATATATTCATATAGACAATAGAGTCACATCCAATGAGGGGATTCGGTCTTGGAGCAAAGTCATCAGCTGAGAATCACCTCCAGTCAGAACTGCATCTATGAGCGCTAGGAACACACCCAGCTCAGGCTCACCCTCCACAGGCCTGGAAGCAGCTCTCCGGAGGGTGAGTGGAGTCCTGGCTTGTATTCCACAGACTCTATCAAGGCTCTGTGAATTTCTCTATTTGTCTTGCTTTCTTTTGCAATTTTCTCCATTTCTACATATTTTTATAACATGTGCATTCATAGGTTTGGTAGGTTGTGATACAATTACAATAGGTAAAGATTCATATGGAGAAAAAGATCTAAAGGGCTATGTGCCAAAGCAAACAGTTTACTTCTGAGAAAGGGGTGGAGGTAGAAAAAGATAAAATATTTTTTCTTTGTGCCTTTTATACTGTTTGAGTGCATATTATTTTATACTTGGTAAAGTATATATTATTTTACACTTAGTATTTTATGTTAAAAAGAAAATTAAAAAACTGATATGGCTAACACAAACATAAGCAAGTGTGGAGGGGTATGAGACTAAGGTGTGTTGAGAGACTGGATTTGATTCTGTCGATAATGAGAAGCACATGGAGATTTTTAACCTCTAAGGGTGCAACATTCAGAAAACGAAGATCATGGCATCCAGTCCCATCACTTCATGGGAAATAGATGGGGAAACAGTGGAAACAGTGTCAGACTTTATTTTTTGGGGCTCCAAAATCACTGCAAATGGTGACTGCAGCCATGAAATTAAAAGACGCTTACTCCTTGGAAGAAAAGTTATGACCAACCTAGATAGTATATTCAAATGCAGAGACATTACTTTGCCGACTAAGGTCCGTCTAGTCAAGGCTATGGTTTTTCCTGTGGTCATGTATGGATGTGAGAGTTGGATTGTGAAGAAGGCTGAGTGCCGAAGAATTGATGCTTTTGAACTGTGGTGTTGGAGAAGACTCATGAGAGTTGCTTGGACTGCAAGGAGATCCAACCAGTCCATTCTGAAGGAGATCAACCCTGGGATTTCTTTGGAAGGAATGATGCTAAAGCTGAAACTCCAGTACTTTGGCCACCTCATGTGAAGAGTTGACTCATTGGAAAAGACTCTGATGCTGGGAGGGATTGGGGGCAGGAGGAGAAGGGGACGACAGAGGATGAGATGGCTGGATGGTATCACAGACTTGATAGACGTGAGTCTGAGTGAACTCCTGGAGTTGGTGATGAACAGGGAGGCCTGGCGTGCTGCGATTCATGGGGTCGCAAAGAGTGGGACACGACTGAGCGACTGAACTGAACTGAAGGGTGGTGAGATTCAAGTGGTATTTTTGGGAGATAGGATTGAAAATTATAGGCACTGGTGAGAGGCAGACTGAGTTTATGAACTAGTTATCTTTCATTTTTTATTTATGGTATGAAAATACTCCTTATCTAATTTTGGATGGAAATACCTTGGGCTGGAGGTTCCTAGGGCACAGTGAATAAGTCCCGACGTGGCTTTTAAGAGTAGACAGAGGGCCACACGCTCAGGCCCTCCTTCTCGCCTCTCTGCGGTCGCCCTCATTTCGAGTCCTGGCTCCATTAAGTGTCTTTGGGTGTCTTAGCAAGAGGGAAATTCAGGCTCCTCCTGAGTCATGCAGGTGGACCGACAGTGTTGCAGGAAAGAAAACCTCCCAGCAGAGGTTGGCCTTTCTGGAATACAGAGATGGACCATCCCCATTCTGAGGGTATCAAGGGTGTCAGGGAGTTTGGCAGTTGTCATTGAGGGTGCCCTGCAGTGTGCTCAGTGGCATTGACTCCTGGCAGATGGACTGGGCTCTTTGACTCAGAGTGATTCCTTCAGCTGGTGAGGTTCACAGAGTGCCACTGTCCTCCAGGACAGGCCTGAATGAAAACCACAGTGTTAATGTAAGGTGGATGAGAGTCCAGTGGAGGACCAATCACTGGACTTGCAGTACTTCATGTTAGGGGAGGTGGCCCGGAAACTCTCCAGCAGAAGAGGCAGGAAGGGAGGTTATGTTTCATTTGTGTGTTGATTTTATCCAGAATATTGTCTGCTCTTGTTGGCAAATACTGTATGCTGTCCAGGAACGTGGCAGTGGGCCTGGGTGAAGTCCTCTGCTCTGAAAGAGACCTATTCTAACCCCAAAAAGCTTTGGGGGGAAGGTCACTTCCTATCCCTTGCTCAGATGAGATAGCTTTAATCTATAATAAGTCTGAGGCCCATGTTGACACCATTCATAGAGACTGGTTCTTTCATTATATACCTCACCAGTTCCTAAGACAGGCCTTCCCAGGAAGGGTGGATCAAAACCATTTCTAGTATTGGTCACATCATAGAAATTAAACAACTATCCCCCTTTCTGTTTCTAACTCAAATCCAGTCCACTGGCTCCATTTCTTTCTACCTTTGGGGTAACTTTATGTTGGACTTTTTTAAATCCTCTCTGCCACTTACCTTGATTGTGCGTATATGCTAAGTCACTTCAGTGGTGTCCAGCTCTTTGCGACCCCAGGCACTGCAGCCCACCAGGCTCCTCTGCTCATGGGGATTCTCCAGACAGTAACATGGAAGTGGGTTTCTCCAGGGGATCTTCCCAACACGCGGATTGAACCTGCATCTCTTCTGTCCCCTGCACTGGCAGGCAGGTTCTTTACCACTAGCGCCACCTAGGAAGCCCTACCTTGCTCGGCAACCTCCTAAATAGATCATTCCAACTTATTCGTTCATTCATACATTCATTCATTTACTGTTCCAACAAGTACTGTGTGTGTTGAGTGCTTGTGTGGCTCAGGTACCATGTGAGGCACTAGGAACAATGCTGAACAGAGAGAGTCAAGGCCCTTGCCCCCATGTTTCTTGAAGCTGGGGGCAGGATTAAAGCATGAAGCAAAGAATAACAGGAAAACACAAAGCCGCACTGTGAGAAGGCAATGATGGAGTGGTAGAAGGAGAGATGACACAAAAGGAGAATCATCTGGGGAGGAAAGTCGGAGACGGTTTTGCTGGGGAGATGACTCTGCTGAGCTCTTTTTTTCAGAAAAGCCTGGCTTTTGGCCAAAGTTGATGAACTTCCTACCAGAAAGAGAAACAACATTTCCCAAGTCACTTTAAAAGAATGAGAAATAAAAGAGTCCTGTTACACCATAGTTCTTGGTCAATGGTACTTAGGCAGCTATAGTCACAGAACTGAGGGCCACTCAAGTAACTCTGAAGGACAAAAATAAATAAATAAACAACTAAAGACAACAAGCAGAAATACCCTGCTCTGCTTATTAAAGGGTACAGTCCCTTCCTAACACCTGAATCTACGAAGTTAAAAAGACAGCCATTTTCCACTTACTTTGGGCACTTTTTCTTTCCGAATGTTTTGTTCTGTTGCCAGCCTATTAAAACCTGTTTCCAAACTTTTTTTTTTTTTTCCAGTTTTTCAAGGTCCTTTGGGATTTTGACCAGCAGTTATTTCTCTCCTCACAAACAGAGCTGCTTTAAGCTGTCTCTAACTAGAATGGATTGAGTTATTTGACTTCAAACTGAAGGAACTTTGGGAGGTAAATACAGGTGTCAGGCAACACCTTCTGCTTTCTGGAATCCCAGGATGGAATTTCCAGCCATAAGCAAAGCTAGTTAGCATTTCTGGATGGAGAGTCTGACTAACAAGCTCCTTTCTCAGGAACCAGGAATGACAGTTGCCTGGCAGTAGCTATTAGCAGCTGTGGAAGTGGACCACCCCGGTGATGTGTTACAGAGCTTTCTTCAGAATTCCCCCAGCCAAGAGGAGACTCATGGGGCAGGATTTTAGAAACTGCATGAGTAGCCATCTTGAAATTTCAGACAAAACTGTCTGGCTTAAAATCATGAAAATAAATAAATGCTATGTATTTTGAAAGAGAAACAGGGCTATCTAAATGTGGGGAGATTGAAATGGATGCAAACATATATATGCTAACTTCCTCTTTACCGACAAGACCCTGAAAAGACAATGGCTTCCAGGGCAAATGGATGAAAATGGTCATAGTTAGTTTGAGGTGTTTAAATCATTAGATGCTGTACAAGCCACAGTGCAGTGGACTCACAAATTAAGCAAGAGTGACTGGTGGCAAAATAACAAATTGGCCAGTATATGGAAATGTTCAGCTGTTAAGAAACTGATCATTGCTAACAGGTAGGAATAATTAAAATAATTCCAAACTAATGAAGCTCATTAATATTGAAAACAGGGAGACAGTTCACATAAAGTACATATATTTTGTACTTAGTGTATTTAGCATTTCACAGCCTGTGAGCATCAGGACAATCCATTTTTACATGTTGATATGAGTTTATTTCTCCTAAACAAAATACTTTTATCATGAATAAGTTCAAGAGATATATAAAGTTAAAAACAAAATTCACAGGGAAATCCCAACTGAGATCACTACTGTTAAGAATTTTGTCAACATCCTTACAGACACTTCAGTGTGTGTGTGTGTGTGTGTGTGTGTGTGTGTGTGTGTGTACATAGGCTTCCTTGGTAGCTCAGCTGGTAAAAGAATCTGCCTGCTATGCGGGAGACCCTGGTTCAGTTCCTGGGTGGGGAAGATCCTCTGCAGGAGGGCATGGCAACCTATTTCAGTATTCTTATCTGGAGAATCCCCATGGACAGAGGAGCCTGGTGGGCTACAGTCCATGGGATTGCAAGGAGTCAGACATGATGAGTGACTAAGCACAGCACAGCATATATATATGTATATATTAGATACTGGTATAATAATTTTGTATTTGCTACCAGGTTGAGACATTGCAGTATATACACAGTCAATAAAGATCTTTTGTCCTTACTCCTTAGGAAAGAAATTTTGTTCACTTATCATGTTCTTCTACCTTCTTATTCAGATTATGGTAATTACTACGAAAGAAAGAGGGAAGAGAAAAAAGAAGAGACGGATTGATCAATTTGGGAGCAAAGCTGGTGGCTGAGACTGCAAAAGCTGTTGGGGAGAGAGAGGCTTCAGAAAGGAGCTGTTACAGCGTGAAAGAGAACTGGATGAGAAAGGTGGGGTGCAGAAGATATTTTAAGATATGATGCTGTGAGTTAGGAGCTGTATGTTCTTTACTTTTTTCTGGAAGGTGAGAGCAAAGACTGAAATTGCTGGCTTGGTTAAGTCTTTTGGTAGCTGGGCCGTTTCTGTGAAGGTCGTGGAGCTGAGACTGGATCACATTGGGATCTGTAATTCAATTGATTTACACACAAATGGGATTATATCAACTATGCTGCTTTGTAATTCCTTTTCTCTCAAAAATGTCATGGTGCTTCTTCTCAAGTCAACAAATGTGAGTCTCTATGATTCTCTGAAGTGGAGGCACAGAGTCTCTGGAGGGGAACACATCACATCTTTCTAAACTGGGCCCACGTTTGTGGATGTTTAGGTTTCTAATGATGATGAACGCTATCTAGTCAAGGCTATGGTTTCTCCAGTGGTCATGTATGGATGTGAGAGTTGGATTGTGAAGAAGGCTGTGTGCTGAAGAATTGATGCTTTTGAACTGTGGTGTTGGAGAAGACTCTTGAGGGTCCCTTGGACTGCAAGGAGATCCAACCAGTCCATTCTGAAGGAGATCAGCCCTGGGTGTTCTTTGGAGGGAATGATGCTAAAGCTGAAACTCCAGTACTTTGGCCACCTCATGCGAAGAGTTGACTCATTGGAAAAGACTCTGATGCTGGGAGGGATTGGAGGCAGGAGGAGAAGGGGACGACAGAGAATGAGATGACTGGATGGCATCACCGACTCGATGGAGGTAAGTTTGAGTGAACTCCGGGAGTTGGTGATGGACAGGGAGGCCTGGCGTGCTGCGATTCATGGGGTCGCAAAGAGTGGGACACGACTGAGCGACTGAACTGAACTGAACTGAACAGATGATGAATGTATATATCTTGTCATATTTATGTGACTATCTCACTGGTATAGACTATTTATATCTAATAAATAGGCTGTTTATTAGGCATGATATTTTACATTTAAAATTTTATTACATAATGCCAACAACAAGTCACACTAAATTGTACCTCCATGGAGTATAAAAGTCCCATAGCCACCCAAACTCATTCTTTTTTTTTTAAATTAATTTATTTATTTATTTTTAATTTTTACTTTACAATTCTGTATTGGTTTTGGCATAGATTGACATGAATCCCAAACTCATTCTTATCATCTATTAATACTTTGCAGGTGAGAACTGCCACGATTTAGACCACATATCTAGAGTATACATCTGAAGAAGCTGAAACCGAGGAAGACTGAGGGACTGTCATCTAAGATGTTAGAACTGAATCGTTCTAGCCTGGTGAGCTCTCTAGAGGTGTCCTGTGCCTGGAAAAGCCAAATGACAATGACTGTTAGGCCACATGGGGGACTAACGCTGCCCAGAAGGGAAAGGGAGATACTGAAAAGTTATGAATGAAACTATTTTCAGTTCACCTCGTCTGGGTAACCGGGGTATACACTAACCGGGTATATACTAACTTCCTCTTTACCGACAAGTGCAATGGACTCACAAATTAAACAAGAGTGACTGGTGGCAAAATAACAAATTAGCCATCTGTGTATAAAGGACGACGTGTATAAAAGGACTTTGTGGGGTTTCCCTGGTGGTCCAGTGGTTAGGAACCTGCCTTGCAATGCAGGGAACACTGGCTTAATCCCTGATCCGGGAAGATCCCACATGTCACGGGGCAACTAAGCCCGTGCGCCACAACTCCTGAAGCCCTCGTGCGCAGAGCTTATGCTCTGCAGCAAGAGAAGCCACTGCAGTGAGAAGCCCATGCACCGCAACCGGACAGCAGCCCCACTCTGCAACTGGAGAAGAGCGGCACGGCCAAAAATAAATAAACACAGATTTTTAAACAGTACTTTGTACACTGTTAGAGACTGAGGCATCACTTGCGAAAGCAACTGTCCCCTTCATCGGCACAGCTAGAGCTCTGCTTAGCTAACTGAATAACTATAAACACTGTGCTTTGACCTTGCATCTCAGTGTCATTTTTATCTTTTGCAACCTGATAGCCAAGTTCTCAGTAAATGAACTATTTATTACAAAAAAGTGCTGACAGGGTCATTGCCAATCTGGACCATGTTTCCTTGTGATATCCTGATGATTCAAAGCCAGAACATCTGATTGTGTGCTGTCCTGTAGCAAATGTACTAACAGACAGTATCTGCATCTATCAGTTCGCATCCCCAGGTTGCCTCTGACCTCGGCCTAGGGGGCTTGTTGATTCTATGCTTATTTATGTTCATTTTGTCTCTAGAAAAGTGGTTCCAGATGGTCCTCTCTGAATTTATTTTACCAGCTCAGGTCTTGCCTGATTCTTAGGGTTTTCGGTCACCCGAGCAGCTGTGTTTAACCTTGTCTGTTAGTCCCTGCCCAAGAAACCCATCCGAATTGGCAATACTTCTGAAAACACAAGTGAGACTAAATTACAAATGGAGAAAGTGTCTGGGTTAAAATAAACTGTCACCAGACCAAAGCTATCTCTTTCCATGTTCTTTTATTCTGTAAGAAAAACAAGAAACTAGATCTGATCTTATTCTTAAGTGAGATTTGTTGTTCAAATCTTTTTAAAAGCACGAATCCTAGAATTTCTGTTCTGAAAGAACGGGAGGGGGTGCAGTTCAGTTGTCTGCTTGTAGTAATAAAGCTTCAAATCTAATTTCTGCAGTTCTGCCTTTGGTATTTTATTTTGAACAAAAATAGCACAGAAAAAAAAATGGATAGGGGACTTCGTAATTGGAGCGTGTCTTGTGTTGCCTAGTTACTGGAACCTTCTGGAGATTAGATTTTCAGGATGCTTAAATGCACAGAACAGCAAACAAAACTCTTACCTCGCCGGTAATTCCTCTGTGAGGACAAGACAACCTCTACGGTTGGAAACTTAGGTGAAGGGAGAAAATCATAATAAATAATAATTATTTTCAACTATATCTGCCCCTAAGAGATGCTCTTGCCATCCCAGAGACATGGTCAATGAGAAGTGTTCTCATTCAATATGATGAACCTCATCCCGCTTTAATTCTGGGGATCCTATGATAAGTATCCACTGGCCCACTTATCTTCAAAAGCTGCCCCTGCAATCTGAAAGAGAAGAGGGGCTTCTAATTCACTGGTCTTGAAAAAAGTAAAATAGAAACAGGCTTTCAAGTATCCCTAAGGAGGGCGCTATAGGATTTTTGTTGGAAATGGACCTGAAGACAGACAGCCAAGCCGGTGAGGGAAGTACACAGGCTGATCCTCCTCCTTCAGCTAATTTAGAAGGAAACTTCTGCCAAATGATGCTTTTAGCTCAGCATCGTCATTGCCCCTTTCTGTGTTCTCTCCTGCATCACAGGAGGGAAATCTAAAATGTCACTTCCCTGAATTCCTTTCCAGGAGAATTCTGGGTAAAATCGGCCAATTATAGGAACTCAGGTGAGATTAGGAAGGAGAAGAGGAGAATGTGTTTTCTCCTGCAATAGCCACAGGTAGGGAGCTAAGATCATTGCTGACAGCTTCCCTAGGATACAGAGTTTGGGCAGAGGGGCAGCCCATCAGACAAACAGTGAGGTCACTGACGATGGTTTCCCTGCCATCATTGCATCTCCAGGTCTCCTAGAGTGCACTCTTGACCTTTGCCCCCTCAACTCTTCCAAATCTGTCTAGTTTTCTATATTAAGTAAATCTCCACTCAAAATGCATAGTCATTTTTTTATCCTCCCTGAATAATCCTGAATGACACAGAAGTACAGACACAAAGGCTCAATACTCTGGTTACCAAAGTTAATAAACCTGAATTTTTATTATCACCAAATTATAGACCAGTATATGGCTTACAGACATAAAAATACATATGGTATAAGTTCATTTCTATAATGTTCAAAAGCAAAGTAATTTGTGGTGTTGGAAATAAGGACAGAGGTTATGTTTCGAGAGTACCAAGAGGGTCATCGGAGAAGGCAATGGCAACCCACTCCAGTACTCTTGCCTGGAAAATCCTATGGACGGAGGGGCCTGGTGGGCTGCAGTCCATGAGGTCGCTAAGAGTGGGCCACGACTGAGCGACTTCACTTTCACTTTTCACTTTCATGCATTGGAGAAGGAAATGGCAACCCACTCCAGTGTTCTTGCCTGGAGAATCCCAGGGACGGGGAAGCCTGATGGGCTGCTGTCTACGGGGTCACACAGAGTTGGACATGACTGAAGCGACTTAGCAGCAGCAGCAAGAGGGTCATGATTTGGTGAACAATTTGGAGGGTTTTGAATGCCGGTAACGTTTGATTTCTTCATCAAGGTGGTTCTTAGATGGCTGAATTCTTTTTGTAATAATTCTTTAAGCAAGAGAACTGTAATTTATATTAATATGTATTTTAAAAATGTAAGGCCGGTAGAAAATCTCATTTTTTCGTTTCAAGCCTAAAATAACAGTGTTGTATTTAAGTTCAGTCTTACTCTTTGACATTTGCTAAAGAAAAAGGTAACTAGAGAAGCCTGATTGAGAATTTTAACAATTAAATCAGATTATAAGTGTATAGAAGACCGAGCTTGAAGGCAGCAAGTGACTCAACTTCCTTAGCCAAAGTCTGCCTTCAAGCTCAGTCTTCTATCCACTTATAATCTGATTTAATTGTTAAAATTCTCAATCAGACTTCTCTAGTCATCTTTTTCCCAATTAAAAAAGTTTATGGTTAAATCAAAATCAACAGTATATAAAAACAGGTGAGTGGAATCAATTAGAGCTAATTTGTCATCTCAGGCATTACTTAAGAAATGTCAGGCTCTCCAGTAAAAAGGTCTATGGGTAACATGGGTAGAGAATGTGCAGACCTTACCAAGGTATTTAAAATTTAGGAATAAGAAGCAGAGATGCTGCTTCAACAATGGGCTATTGTGAATTGAATGTGGCTCTAACTCAGGCAAAAAACACATGTGTAAAACATCACCATGAAAAATTAATTGAATACTGCTTGAAAACCCACGCTAATTTTGCCCACTTGTTCATGTCCCACAGCTTCTGCTACCACTGAGCTGCCTAGATGGTCTTCTCTCAGGGCTTGGGAATCCTAAGGCCTCATGGACACATCAGCTCAGCATTCCCTTCCCTGCTGTTCTTGTCCAGACAGTATGGACTGACCGTGAATGCCCTCTGAGTTAGAACCTTAAATTTTATTAAGGGACCACTAGTTCCTGGAGAGCTCTGGATTCATAGTTAACAAAGGATAAGAAGGTTCTTTTGGCAGAGTTCTCCCTTGCCCCACACAACTTTTGCTAGGATCAAAATCTTAACATATTCCAGGACATTCTAGGTTCATTACAACACACATATGGTTTTGAAATCTTTTAATCCATGACTTTCAGAAATCAGCAGTAGTGTGAATTTTTGAGTTCCTTGACTTTTTCTGAACTTGCATCCAGCATAATCCAGAAAAGACTACTTCTTACCATCTATTTATTCAATGTCCACTATATGCCTGGCAGTGGGCTTGGTGCTGAAGTCATATGATGACTAAGATGTAGGCTCTGTCTCCAGGAAGCTCTTGATTGGTTGCAGAACAGTCATGCAAATTGATAGTCTAGTCACAGGAATGAATTTTGGTGCTGGTTAAAGCACCAAAATTTACATCCTAACTATGACTTTTAAAGACTTCCCTGGTGGCTCAGACGGTAAAGCGTCTGTCTACAATGTAGGAGACCTGGGTTCGATCCCTGGGTCGGGAAGTTCCCTGGAGAAGGAAAAGGCAACCCACTCCAGTACTCTTGCCTAGAAAATCCCATGGATGCAGGTTCCTGATAGTTCTTTGCTGGTGATCTTCCAATGTAAGGCTAACTTCTATTTTGATTAGGGGCTTCCCTAGCGGCTCAGGAATAAAGAATCTTCCTGTAATGCAGGAGCCTCAGGAAACATGGGTTCGATCCCTGGATCAGAAAGATCCTGTGGAGAAAGGAATGGCAACCCACTCCAATATTTTTACCCGGAGAATCCTAGGGACAGAAGAGCCTGGTGGGCTACAGTCCATAGGTTTGCAAAGATTTGGACATGACTGAAGAGACTTAGTATGCATACACTATTTTGATTAAAGAATTTTTTTCAGAGAATTCATCCTGCTTGACTTCATTTAAAAGTACTAAGCCTAGGCATAGTTTAGGAGTATCCCAAGTTCAGAAGATGAAAAGGATATATATATAAGAATTGGGCTGGGACTTCTTGCTTGAAATTATACTAATTAAAAGTCGTGCTGCTACTGCTAAGTCACTTCAGTCATGTCCGACTCTGTGCGACCCCATAGACGGCAGCCCACCACGCTCCCCCGTCCCTGGGGTTCTCCAGGCAAGAACACTGGAGTGGGTTGCCATTTCCTTCTCCAATGCATGAAAGTGAAAAGTGAAAGTGAAGTCGCTCAGTCGTGTCCAACTCTTAGCGACCCCATGCACTGCAGCCTACCAGGCTCCTCCGTCCATGGGATTTTCCAGTACTGGAGTGGGGTGCCATTGCCTTCTCCGAATTAAAAAGCCCTAGGAGTAGGGAATCTTATGGCAAGAAGCTCCTATTTTGGTGACTTGTAAACTAAGTTTGAGAAGGTTCTGAGAGATATATTGATGTTGTGTTGAAAGAAAGGTCAAAGATAGTACCTAGTATGTTTAATTGTCACCTGTCTATCAATAGATGATACTTCAGTGATACTGCTGCTGCTGCTGCTAAGTCGCTTCAGTCGTGTCCAACTCTGTGTGACCCATAGACGGCAGCCCACCAGGCTCCCCCGTCCCTGGGATTCTCCAGGCAAGAACACTGGAGTGGGTTCCCATTTCCTTCTCCAATGCATGAAAGTAAAAAGTGAAAGTGAAGTTGTTCAGTTGTGTCAACTCTTCACGACCCCATGGACTGCAGCCTACCAGGCTCCTCCACCCATGGGATTTTCCAGGCAAGAATACTAGAGTGGGGTGCCATTGCCTTCTCTGAGTGATACAGCTGAGAGCATGGAAATTTAACATAGTTTCTGTAGTCTCCAAGTTTCTATATCTTTTCAGAGCAGAACATTTTATCCTAAGTCAGGAATTATTCCTGAATTTTTTTTTGTCTGGAAAATAAATTAGCTGCCAAATTTGATCAGAGACTTGAACCAGAAAAGATTCTCAGTCACGCAAGAGGTTTTTTTAACTTAATATTTATTGCCCTTGGGTTCAAACAAATCAGAATTTGGTTAAAAACTCTGCTGAAGGACTCTCCTTCAGTCTTAATGGAAAGATCTGGTGATGAATATCCAAAAGATCAGGAATTACAGGTCATGTGACTTGGGCTGGATGACAGGAGTAGAAAGAACTGGGTGCAAGTTGGGGTTTCCACCTTGAGTAAAGGAGAAGCCATTGCTTGGCTCACTAATCACTGCAAGTAAGGACTAACTAGAGGGTTCAAGAGAGCCTACTTTCAATAGAAGCTAGAAATCTGCATATGTCTTTGGGTTTTCCTAATTTTTAATTATAGTCAACTAATTAGGAACTAGAAAAAGGTAAAAGGAAAATAACTTTGCTTCCAGTTAGGATCTAGAGACATGTGAAAGCCTTTTGCTTCCATGGGTAACAAAAACAAAGATCCATAAAAAATTTAAATCATAATTTTCCATGGGGCAAGCAAAAAGCAGTAGTTACACGGAAGCCCTGATGAACAGAACTGGCTCAATAATTCTCCTTCCAAACCAAATTTTACCGAGAAGTCAACAGTAAAGAAGGAGGATGGTAAGTAGAGAGGAAATAACAGAAAACCTATGTTCCCATGGTAACTGAATTCCAGGACCCTGATTGAGCTGACTCTAAAGACGAACCAAAAATACTTACAAACTTTCTTGTAGCTCAAATACTGAAAATCAAAAAGGCAGTGACAAGGAAGATGGTGTTGTGCTCAACATGAATTTTTATCTGAGAAATGCAAATTAAAACCACAATGAGATGCAATTTTAGAGCCACTTAGAATGACTAAAAGTATGACATCAATTTTTGGCAAGAAGGAGAAACCACTGGAACATTTATACTGGCTGGTGGGACTATAATTACTTTGGAGCACTCATTGGCAGTTTCCTATAGTGTTATGTATACCTATTCATGGCAAAGCAGTTCTATTCCTATGCATATACCTAAGCAATATAAAAAGTTTATCCACCAAAAGATTGTAAAGTAATGTTCTTTACAGCAGCTTTATTCATAGTAGCTGAAAATACTCCTAAAAATATAAGCTTGTTAAAAATATAAGCGCCTGGGACTCCAGGCACACACTTTTGGATCAGGAATGGCATTGAGGAACACTGTACATAGACCAAACACCTGTTGATTGATACCATCAAGGGACCACTGAATTCAGTGACTACACTCTGTAGTGGATGTGTTTGCCTTTCTCAAGAAAAGCACCAGGAGTCTTTGCACTTAAAATAACCAGGCACCAAGGGGTCAAGTGGTGAACTTTGCTACTATTGGTTAACATCTGGGTCATGCAAGTGGCATTTTCTTCTTCACAGTGCTCTCCTTAATAAATGTCAAATATTTCTCTCCTGCAGTCAACACTGGGGAGTAATCTGCTTTCCAGCTTCCAACCAGGGTTAAAATAAGTTTGAAGTCCTTCTCCACAAAAACAAGTTTAGCAAATGTCAATTCTTTCAGCAAATAATTGAGTTTTAAATTGTGTCTTAATAATATTCTTCCATCTTCCAAACAGCTGGGCTGGAGGAATTTTGTGGGAATGCAAATCTGAAACCCAGGGGTAGGAGGTGGGCTGGGGAGGCAATTTCACAGGGTCTAGTCAATGAGTTGTCACGCCAATCCACGTTTGCAGTGTTTCTGCCTGTTCAGTGAGTTGAAACTAGAAGGAAGTATTTTTTCTCCAAACATTTCTCCTAATCACTTTCATGTGATTGCCATTTTTCATCTTGTGCAGAAAGTCTGAGCCCGAAAAGCAGACTTCATTTCTGTGCTATTGATTGAAAGAGAGAGAGTGTGCCGAGAGTACCATAGGAACTTCCATCTAAAGAGACTCATCATCTTTTATTTCTGCTGAAGAAATAAAAAAGCAAGTGGGTGGGTGCTCAGGTATGTCCAGCTCTTAGGGACCCCATGAACTGTATAGCCCGCCAGGCTCCTCTGTCCATGGGATTTTCCAGGCAAGAATACTGGAGTGGGTTGCCATTTCCTTCTTCAGGGGACCTTCCCGACCCAGGGATCAAACCCATATCTGCTACATCTCTTTCCTTGGCAGGCGGATTCTTTACCTCACCACAAGAGAGATAGGTAAAATGGATTTTTTTCCTAAGCCTACCTTGTGAGCACACATGTGCAGGTGTGTGCCTTTATGTGTACGCGTGTATACCCACAGATGTGAACCAAGCTGAAGTTAGCGCCCTCCAGGTTACAGTGGGAGGCCTGGAGCATTCCCTATGGACTCAGGCACATAAGTGTGTAAGGACACAGGACAATGGTTGGCAGATAGATGTCTTTTCTTTTCTCTGATAATAGCCTGGCCAGTGTGCCGAGGCCCTGGGGGAAGTACTGCTACAGATACTGAAGTTTAGCCCGGTGAAGCCTCTTAGGCTGACAGATAGGAGTGAATCTCGAAAGTCCATCAACTCTGCCAATTCACTTTCAAATGGAAGGCACGCCAGGCTGACTCAACAAATAACTCAGCATCAGCCAGTGGGAAAGTCTGCTGGAGAAACTGAAGGAAGACAGAAGAGGTGAGAGAGCACAGGTCTACATGGGAAGAAACTGATGATTTGTTAGGTCTGACTTCTGTCAACAATCAAGGCAATTCATCCTGGCGTCATCTTAATTATCTTCTATGCAAAAAAAAAAAAAAAAAGGTAGTAAGGGGCAACGATTAATTTGTACTGTAAATTGATTATTATTTTTTCTTTCTAGGAATTCTTCTGACTCACAAAGCATATTATATAACATCTGTTTTTCCCTAAAGATAAATTCTGCTGCTGCTACTGCTAAGTCGCTTCAGTCGTGTCCAACTCTGTGTGACCCCATAGATGGAAGCCCATCAGGCTCCCCCATCCCTGGGATTCTCCAGGCAAGAACACTGGAGTGGGTTGCCATTTCCTCCTCCAATGCTTGAAAGTGAAAAGTGAAAGTGAAGTTGCTCAGTCGTGTCCAACTCTTAGCCACCCCATGGACTTCGGCCCACCAGGCTCCTCCATCCATGGGATTTTCCAGGCAAGAGTGCTGGAGTGGGGTGCCATTGCCTTCTCTGAAAGATAAATTCTAATCTAATCTAAAGATAGATTCAGTCATTTCTGTCTCAGAAAGGGTACTAGCATCAATACTGAGCATCTGTGTGTGTGTGTGTGTGTGTGTGTGTGTGTGTGTTGATGGGGGGTGGTATTTGGTGGTTTTTCTTTTGCACACAGGTAAGTTTTGTGTCCTCTACGGGAACTCATGGCTTCCCTGGTTCTTCAGATGGTAAGAATCTGCCCGCAATGTGGGAGACCTGGATTCGATCCCAGGGTTGGGAAGATCCCCTCGAGAAGGGAATGGCAACCCACTCCAGTATTCTTGCTTGGCGAATTTCATGGACAGAGGAGCCTGGTGGGCTACAGTCCATGGGGTCACAAAGAGTCGGACATGACTGAGTGATTAACACTTTCACATAAAATTTCTCTTGCTTTCTGGTCTCCAAACTCTAATGACCAGTTGTATGCAGGACTACATGGTTTGCAAAAACCAGGGATCTAACTTATCTTACTCTGGGGGCTTAGAAGGAAAGAGAACCTTCCTCAAGGTGATGATGAGGAATTCACACAAGTCAGTACTTCAGAGGGGATGTGGGTTCTCACCTGGCTTGGCACCATTCTTAGAAGTGATATCACTTATCTACTCAGTTTTGACTTCTTTTCTAAGGAAATAAAGACAGCAGTGCATCTCACCTCTTTTTGGAAAGCAAGAACAAATGAACACGATCATCTGCTTTTCTACCTTCTGATTTCTCCTTTTTGCTTATTACATACTCTCTAACAAAGGGCCAGTGGGCATATTTTATCTATTTCTTTAAAACTTATTTACTGTTTATTTATTTAACACTCATCTATTGATTCAACAACTTTTGCTAGTATCTGGCTAGGAATTATATCTGCCCAGGTGTAGCTGGGGGCAGTGGACTGGGCGAGGTGGTGGTCTGCTCAGACACTGTCATCTGGAGTAAGTTGTGTCTGTAATCAGGAGGGGAAAGAACTTGTTTGGAACATGGTATAAGAAATGACTTATAAGTAGCTTCTTTAATCTCTGCTCCCATGCAGTCCCTTCATCCTTTGGTCTTGGACCCTGAGGATGCTAAGCTCTCCTGTTTTCTACACAAGCTTAACCCAAAGAACTCTCAGACCAGAGCAGTCAGCAGAGGAGCTGCATGGTCTCCACACATGTGGCCAGCCTCCCAGCCCTCCCAGAGACCCACATCTTCACTCCCCACTCCCAGGAAAACCTGGCATCCTGACCTGTGCAGAGAAAGGACTGAACTGTTTGTGGAGTCAGTGAGAAAGTGGATAAAAACGCGAATTCA
This sequence comes from Oryx dammah, assembly GCF_014754425.2. Lineage (NCBI taxonomy): Eukaryota > Metazoa > Chordata > Mammalia > Artiodactyla > Bovidae > Oryx > Oryx dammah. The sequence continues at coordinate 14,327,434 of NW_024070208.1, forward strand.
CCTTTTTGTGATACCTCTGCTCTCCCGTTTTTAGTCTGAGTGAAGATGATCCAAGAAGAACATTCTCTGACAGAGATGAAAGCCAGCAGGCATTTGTTTTATGTCCTGGAGAACCAGCAAGGGGATCTGAAGCAAAGCCTTCCTGCGGAGCCCTGAGCTCCTAGGGCCACTGGTAATGATGTGGTTTTGAAGTATGGGCAGTGGATCAGAACCCTGAGAAAGGAGGTTCCCTGGGACCCTGGGCTCTCTGCTCTGCTAGCCTGGACATCCTTAACAAGAGCACTGGGCGGGGAAGAAGGCAACAGTCAAAGGAGAAAAAGTTATCAGTTACACTCAGGATTTGGCCATGTTGTTTAAGAGACATCTTTAAAGAGCAAATGATAAAAAAAAGTACACTGTACATTGAGTGGAGAATTCTGTGGACTCAATCTGAGAAGTGGATCTCTGCTCTGGCTGTAGGGCCAACAGTCATGCCCAGAAACACAAATTCAAGTTTGGTGATAACATGCAGGATTCTTCTAATAGCTAACCTGCAGACTCTATCAGGTGGCTCTTTCTTGACCAGCTATGTCATTGGAGGTACAGGCCTTCAAGAATTGTCTCCTCAATAGCTCCTCGCTTACTTACAAACTTCCATGGACACCCAGTTGCTTCTGTAGTCCCTGTGAAAAATCAGATAAACCATGACACTTAGCAACTCATCATTCTTTAGAGATCAGCAATGCGGAAATAATATCTATTGTTTTTATCATTTGAGTCTGAAGAAGCGTCTGAGAATCTATAACCCGCCACACTAAATGAAACACAGCAGAAGAGCAGCTGGTCTTTCAAGGAGATATCTGCATATCAGCTCTCTGGAGCGGCTGTGGGAAAGCCTGTTTTGGATTTTTCTCTTTTCTGGCCTAACAGAGTTTTGCATGCCCACGACAGCTCCCCTCCTTGGGCTCATGTGTTTCTGAAAATTCTTCCTTGCTCTTAGCTTACCCTCTTCTCTGTGAGCCAGTCTTTTCATGCCTTTAAATGTTAACATTTAAAACACATCCTCAAGCCTTTGGCCTCCTAGAAGACTTTTCAGAAAACTCCTCTCTAAATTCTTCACTTTGGTTGGCTCAGCTAGAGCTGGTTTGAAGTCATAAGAAGCCATATCTGTGATTTCTGTTTATCATTTGCATGCTGTCCTGTGTTTGCATTTAAGTTAGACTTTGTATCTGTTCCAGGGGGGCAGGGAAGGTCTTTGACTTTGCCATAATCCGGAGAAGTACATCATGCGTGTAACAGATGATGTGAATGGGGTCTAACTGAGCAGCAAAAAGAGTGGACAGACTGAACTTGGCAGAGAGGAAATGAGACATGAAGGCCTGAGGGTGGCTGAAGAAAAGACAGAGTTATCCCAGTGGACTGTGCTCCTCTGACGGGTTTCTGTTCAAATACAACAGAGAACAGCAGGGACTCGACGCATCAGTATTTACCAGCTGATGGATGTTTGCTTGTTTCCTGCTTGGGGTTCTCAGTCCAGTTCCTGGAAGACATACGCCCTGCAGACTGCAAGTTCCAATTAGAGGGGAATTACATCTTTTAAAAAAATACTGTTTCCAGAAATACAACCTAACTAAATAAAATCCAGTACTGAAGGCAGGAAGAAACACCCGTCTCCTAATGTTTAGCTGAAATAGCTTTTCCTCCACCCTGTGGGACACATATTGTTCAGTTCCTTCATTGAAGACAGATTGGAAAAATGAGAAGCAGTTGAGTTGGGGAAATTAATTATTGTATCATTGTGTCAAACGCTGTAATGCTTTAAATGTAGGATTAGATGGACTTCATCTGGGGACTAATTGTTGAGAGGCAGCATAGGATAAAGGAAGAAAACAAAAGCAAGATGTTCTTGAGTCAGTCATTTAATCATCCTCCTAGACAAAAGGTAACATTGTGTTATAAGTCTTCAGGTTATAGAGTGAAAGATGCCTTTTATATTTTCTTGTACACCAAGGGCATAATCCGACCCAGTTGTAACCCAACCTGTGAATCAAAAAGGTGCTTTATAACAGAATTTAATTGTTCTTGTCTGGAATTTTTCCCCTCATTGCAGTTGTGGGATTTAATTAATTTTTACCCAGAGGTCAGTCACTTCAAGGCAAATGCCATAAAAGGACAAAAAATTGTCTTAATGTGGGTTAGGATTAGATGCAGGCTGTTTCATTTTATTACTATTATCAATTGTTTAAAGAGCTTTGCTGAATGATCTCATTGTACGTGTGCCTTGAGGCTTTCTAGAGCAATTTGGAAAATACATTATAGAATAAACCACAAGATTATTAAAACGACTTTAAACAGCATGAGTCCAATTTCCAAAGGAGGTTATAATACCCATATTTACTTATATTTCATCTTCTTAAGTAATTATTCACACCCCATATTTCAAGAATAAAATTTGTAAGAATGAGTCCCCACTTAATTATCTCATCCCCTCTTTCTTCTTTTATTTCTGTTCTTTTTAAGAAGCAACTTTCTGGCTTCTAGCGAGAGCTCGCAGGGGAATTTAATAGCAAGAGTCTGAGTGATCTAGATGAAAACATCAGAATCCCTCCTTCATGTACTTTCCTTTCTATACATCTAATTTTTTCCCCATCAAGGAATACCTTTTGATAAAAAACAGAGTGGGTTTGTTCTCACCATGGTTGGCAAAGGATTAAATACACAGTTTCTTTTTACTGCTCTTTTATTGACTGTTTCTTACCTGTTTCTGCCCCCATGTTCCCTGAAGTGTTAACGACTGGGCTGGAGCCTCTGATAACTGCCACTGAGAACGATTAGAACAAGGATGGAGCAAAGAACAGCTTCTCCAGGGACATCTGCTGGCGTCTCCAAACCCCTGTGACCTCAGGGGCCACAGGAACAGACTGGATGAAATTTGCCTGAAGAGGCTGCCTATCACTAACCTGTTTCAGACCAAACATACCAACATATTAAATATGAAACCCGAAAGAAAAGGATATTCTAAATAAAGACCTTTTCCTCACTTCGTAAATATATTTTTTTCTCCTTTTCTAATTCCTCTTTTTTTGCCTTTCTTCCATATTAATTATCATAGACATATTTCAAATCAAGATCTCTATCACAACCCCTCTTTTATTTCTAGATAAAATGTTTGACATGGAAGGATGATTTTTCATGAAAATATGAAATAACTTACTTGTCTCCATTCCTAAGAGAGACAAAGTGTTGGATTCTGTCTTTAAGAGTTCAAGATCCAGTGATGATATTAACTACTGCACATAACCACACAGTACCTCTGTTTATTTCGTCGTAAAATAGGTGTGTGTGTTAGCTACTCAGTCGTGTCTGACTCTTTGAGACCCCATGGATTATAGCCTGCCAGGCTAATCTGTTCATGGAATTTTCCAGGCAAAAATCCTGGAGTTTGGGTTGCCATTTCCTTCTCCAGGGGATCTTCCCAATCCACGGATCAAACCTGGGTCCCCTGTATTGCATGCAGATTCTTTACCATCTGAGCCACCAGGGAAGTTGTAAAATAGGTATGATATGATATTTAATACCTCCATTTCACAGAGCCTGGGTGAGGCTGGAGTGAGATAAATACTGAATAAAACTTAAAATGGAAAATACATGCTACAGAAATATGAAGTTTAGTGCATGGTAAAGAGCAGTGTCATATAACTTGATCTTGTCTTTTGTTCCTTGTTCGCTTTTTAGTTTGCTTCTGGCATTATGCCAAGCAAATAATAACAGCCAATATTTATGTTTCAAGCACGGTGCTAAGTGGTTTGTATATATTATTTATTTGTATAATTATGGGTTACTATTACTATCTCATTTTTACAGATGAGGAAACAAAGGCACAGAGAGATAAAATAAGTTGCCCAAGGTCACACAGCTGGTAACGTAGTGGGCTGAATTTTGCCCCTGCAAAAGAAATATATCCCAGTCCTACCCTCTGTACTTGGGCAAGTGACTATTTGAAAAAGCGTCTTCATAGACATAATTAAGTGGAAGATCTTGAGATAAGGTTATCCTGGATTATGGTGGGCCCTACATGTAATGTGACCATCCTTATACAAAAGACAAATGGACACGCAGACACAGAGGGAAAATGACCACGTGAAGACAGAAGCACGGACTGGAGAAATGCTGCCATAAGCCTGGACATGTCTGAGGCCACCAGAAAAGGAAAGCGTCATCGCTAAAGCCTTCAGAGGAAGCGAGGCCCCGCTGACTGCTTGATTTAGGAACTTGAAGTGACCAGAACGGTGGGAAAGTGCCTTCCTGTTGTCTTAAACCACCCAGTTTGTGGTAATATGCGACGGCAGCTGCAGGAAACCACCACAGGGCCCACCCCAGATTTCAGAGCAAGTATGACACCAGAATGCAAACACTTGGTCATTTTCTCTTAATTTCCTTTTTATTTGAAATACAAGTAAACTTGGGAGAAAAGCAAAATTTCCAACTCAGTGTGCTATGATTGTTTATGTGAAATGAAAGAGTTAATAAATTGTGGGCCTGTGCTCTTACACAAACTAAGACATCAAATTCATTTTTATGTGAGGACTGGGTTGTTGAACATTAAGCTTTTCAAAATATTTGGTACAGAAGTTCAGTTCAGTTCAGTTGCTCAGTTGTGTCTGACTCTTTGCAACCCCATGGACTACAGCATGCCAGGCCTCCCTGTCCATCACTAACTCCCGGGATTTACTCAAACTCATGTCCATTGACTCGGTGTTGCCATCCAACCATCTCATGCTCTGTCATCCCCTTCTCCTCCTGCCTTCAATCTTTCCCAGCATCAGGGTCTTTTCCAGTGAGTCAGTTCTTCACATCAGGTGGCCAAAATATTTGAGTTTCAGCTTCAACATCAGTCCTTCCAAAGAACACCCAGGACTGATTTCCTTTAGGATGGACTGGTTGGATCTCCTTGCTGTCCAAGGGACTCCTAAGAGTCTTCTCCAACACCACAGTTCAAAAGCATCAGTTCTTCTGTGCTCAGCTTTCTTTATAGTCCAACTCTCACTTCCATACGGGACTACTGGAGAAACCATAGCCTTGACTAGATGGACCTTTGTTGGCAAAGTAATGTCTCTGCTTTTTAACATGCTGTCTAGGTTGGTCATAATTTGTCTTCCAAGGAGTAAGCGTCTTTTTATTTCATGGCTGCAGTCACGATCTGCAGTAATCTGGAGCCCCCCAAAATTAAGTCTGCCACTGTTTCCACTGTTTCCCCATCTATTTGCCATGAAGTGATGGGACCACATGCCGTGATCTTAGTTTTCTGAATGTTGAGCTTTAAGCCAACTTTTTCACTCTCCACTTTCACTTTCATCAAGAGGCTCTTTAGTTCCTCTTCACTTTCTGCCATAAGGGTGGTGTCATCTGCATATCTGAGGTTATTGATATTTCTCCCAGCAATCTTAATTCCAGCTTGTGCTTCTTCCAGCCCAGTGTTTCTCATGAGGTACTCTGCATAGAAGTTAAATAAGCAGGGTGACAATATACAGCCTTGACGTACTCCTTTTCCTATTTGGAACCAGTCTGTTGTTGCATGTCCAGTTCTAACTGTTGCTTCCTGACCTGCATACAAGTTTCTCAAGAGGCAGGTTAGGTGGTCTGGTATTCCCATCTCTCTCAGAATTTTCCACAGTTTATTGTGATCCACACAGTCCAAGGCTTTGGCATAGTCAATAAAGCAGAAGTAGATGTTTTTCTGGAACTCTCTTGCTCTTTCGATGATCCAGCAGATGTTGGCAATTTGATCTCTGGTTCCTCTGCCTTTTCTAAAACCAGCTTGAACATCTGGAAGTTCACGGTTCACGTATTGCTGAAGCCTGGCTTGGAGAATTTTGAGCATTACTTTATTAGCATGTAAGATGAGTGCAATTGTGTGGTAGTTTGAGCATTCTTTTGCATTGCCTTTCTTTGGGATTGGAATGAAAACTGACCTTTTCCAGTCCTGTGGCCACTGCTGACTTTTCCAAATTTGCTGGCATATTGAGTACAGCACTTTCACAGCATCATCTTTCAGGATTTGAAATAGCTCAACTGGAATTCCATCACCTCCACTAGCTTTGTTCGTAGTGATGCTTTCTAAGGCCCACTTGACTTCACATTCCAGGATGTCTGGCTCTAGGTGAATGATCACACCATTATGATTATCTGGGTTGTGAAGATCTTTTTTGTACAATTCTTCTGTGTATTCTTCCAACCTCTTCTTAATATCTTCTGTTTCTGTTAGGTCCATACAATTTCTGTCCTTTATTGAGCCCATCTTTGCATGAAATGTTCCCTTGGTATCTCTAATTTTCTTGAAGAGATCTCTAGTCTTTCCCATTCTATTGTTTTCCTCTGTTTCTTTGCATTGATCACTGAGGAAGTCTTTCTTATCTCTCCTTGCTATTCTTTGGAGAAGTAACCTACAATAATTTAGTTTTTTAAAAAATTAAAAATCCTTTTCAGAAAGAGAAAAGAGTACATTAATCCTCAGCATAGATAAGCAAACTTACTAACAAGTAAACTCTATAAGGTTCAGTGGCTCAGTGGTAAAGAATCCACCCGGCAATGCAGGAGACGTGGGTTTGATCTCTGGGTCATGAAGATCCTCTGGAGAAGGAAATGGCAACCCACTCCAGTATTCTTGCCTGGGAAATCCCATGGGCAGAGGAGCCTGGTGAGCTACAGTCCATGGCATCACAAGAGTCGGACATGACTGAGTGACTAAAGAGAAACAACAACAAACCCAGTAAGAGCAGAACACAAGAACATTTTACTTGACAAGCTAAGATCTGTGCTATTATTATCAGTAACGATGACAATGTCAGCTTGGGATCAATACATTTGTCTTGTGTACTTAGAGAAAAAACAAAACAATTCCTTAGAGATATTGGGTCTCTTGGGCCAGATTAAAACTCCTCTGAACAATCTAGCATTTCTTAACATGGTTAATATATTTTACTCATGAAAAAATTTTTGTTCCAGAAAATTCTCTCCATTTCCAATGATTTATAATACACCATTAGAAAGCTTTTATAAATATAATTCTTTGGAGGTTGAGTGAAACTTTGGGTCGCAGCTGCTTTCTCTCTTCCTTGCCTCTGGGACATCAGCTATGCACGATGGCAATTCAGCTAGATAGCTCAGGAATCGCTCCTTCACCTTCCTCTGAGAGACACAGAGGAGCAGCGAGTTTTAGGGAAAGAGGAAGTAAGCACCACAGCGAGGATCCCAGCCTACCTCTGAAAGCATGCAGAGCAGCTACTAAGCTTTGTCTTTTCATGCTCAATAAAATTTGAGTCTGCTTGAGCCAATTCCCTAACTTCATCTCTGAGGTCTCGCCTAACTCTGACTCAACATTTGAGATGGTTTTTGCAACCCTCCCCTTAGTTTTCACAACCCTCCCCTTGGTTTTCCATCCAGTCCATCAGATTCAAATGTCCTTACTGTAGCCCTTCTTCTTCCCTGTCAGTTCAACCTCAACCTGGGGCTTCTCTCAGTTACTCATGCTGTTGAGCTCAACACCATTCTCTCTGGAATCAAGGCTCACAACTTTGCCATCATCTTTGATCCTGATCCCCCATTATTTGGGCTTCTGATCATTTATCAAGGACTGGTAATCATACTCCATAATGCCTCTCCTATATAAGTTGTCCTCTCCATTCCCACTGTTCTTAACTGCCAATGTCAAGTTCTGACCCTGCCTCCTGCCTTGACTATTGAACCACCCTATAACTGGACTTTTCCCCACGTAATACGTCACACACCTGCAGTCAAGATTTGCCTGTGCTCTACAATTTTCCACTTCTCTCTCCAGGCTACAAGAAACATTTCAACTTCCTTGAGCTCATCATTGATCTCACCTGACCGTCTGGTCTCAGAATAGGATTTCAGACTTGCTCCCTATTTCTGCCTTTGTTCATGCAGCTAGGCTTCAGTACTTCCTCTTTCTGCAATAGCATTTCCTTCTCACTTCCTGCTTTCTGTTATTGCATTTCCTCAGCTTGCAAATCCAGTTCTCCCCACTCTGCAAGCCTGAATTTTAGTCCACACAAATTCCTCTCAGATTCGACTTCTTCCAGGATTCCAACACTCCCATCTGAAACAGAGGCAAAGTATTATGTGCATGTAGAATGCCAAGTCATTTGAGTCATGTCTGACTCTCTTTGATACATGAACCATAGCCTGCCAGGTTCCTCTGTCCATGGGATTCTCCAGGCAAGAATACTGTAGTGGGTTGCCATGCCCTCCTCCAGGGGATCTTCCTGATCCAGAGATTGAACCCACATCTCCTCCACTGCAGGGGGATTCTTTACACGGAGCCACAAGGAAGTCCATTAACTATTATACTAGGTACTGAAAACACAGAGAAAAACAGGACTGCTTTTTCAGCATTTTACAACAGTGAGGAGGTAGATAGGTAAACAGACAACGAAACCTGGGGTGATATAAAATTAGATAAATAGGGTACTATGTAAGGATATCTGGTCTTTATTTGGAGGAGAACAAGATCACGGTTCCAGAAAGGGCAGTTATTGCAGGTCCATGCTGTGAGTGCACACAAATTTGAAGACTATTGAAGAAGTTCTGTCTTGGTTGTTAAGAAGCTGCTCTGATACCCTGGATGCCTGGGCCCAATTCTGTGATCTCCCCGGGATTCAGCTGGGCAGGAGGTCTCCAGTACCTCCGCCAGCACTCCGGCCCACATCTGTTCTTGTTGCTCAGACCTTGACATCCATTAAGTATTTTCAGTATCTCTGCTGCCAGTCTCACTAAAAGTTTGGGATTGACAGAGATGGTGAGAGAAATAATCTAGCCCACTTGACCAGGGCATGGCCCAGCTCTCGCTAACTTGGCTAGTCTCCGAGGGTTGACACTGTTATCTGAAGTCAGTGCTCTGCGATCACCAAAACCCGTCTTGTGTTCTCTTCCCTTAGAATGTTTCTCATCCTCATAATTTCCCATTATTCTGCTATTTTCAACATTTATGCATTTCTCTTTACTTATGCCTTTACGACCCTGCTCTAGGCTTCAAACTCTTGGATGTATGATCAATAAAGCTAGTGAAGTAATTGAATCTTACAGATATAAACCGTGATGTTATGTCTTTAGCAGGGAGGCACTCGCCCATAGGTGTCTCTTTCTCCCTAGAAAGGAGAGCCTCCTTCTGATGACACGTCTTGCCCTAGTCATTACTGTTCCTCCTCTGTGTCCTGCCCGCCAACGCTGGACTCCTGACATCCAAGTAAATTCAGAGACCTCGCTGGAATCACTGAAAGAGTTACTGTTTGACTTGACAGTCTCACTATTGTCCACTGAAATTTTACCAGTAAGTTCAAGTGACAGCTGGGGGACATAGCAAAGAAAAGGTTTTCATTATCGGAGGCCTTAGTGAGATGTGCTCATGGTCAAGGTTCAGAGGGGCTGGAAACTCAGAGGCTGAGTCTTGGGGAGGTCAAACATCAACTGACTCTCAGCACATCAGCACATTGTTGACGCTCTGGGTTTGCCAAGTTTCGTGTACAAAATGGTGCTGTTTTTCTCTAGAGCAGTTTATGTGCTCAGTAGTAGAGCCAAGGCAGGCTCACTGTTTGTTCTCATGCCTTTTTTGGGAGCTTAACCTGTGTGATCTGCAGAGGTCTGGATTAACAGTCCTTGCACTAGGTGTCTCACAGGTTGGGTCAGTTCTTGACCCCTTGGCTGACTTGTGGGCTCCAGCAAGCAGCTGTGATGGTCATTATTTCCCATCTGCTTGTCCCCCTCCACTCCTAATTTTGAAATGAGAATGCACTGCTCTTACTGCTGACCTGTAGCCTATTCATACCCTATCCTTTTCCAGAGTATTTTCTGTTAGGCAAAAGCAAACACAACAAAAAAAAGTCAAAAACACAACAAAACTTGAAACATCAAAACTCAAGGCAGCTTGGGATAAAATGATGGATCTGTGTAATCAGTCCTTAGCTCTTAAGGGTGTTGCAAATTGAGACCCTATCCTGATTTCATCTTATTTTTGAAACTCTTGTACTCCAATCTCTATTCATTTTGTTCTGTTCCTTCCTTGAGGTTAGAACTCAAGCTTCCAGCTCTGATTAGTAGCTCTTCCACAACTGTTTTGTCTACATTATCTGTCTGTCTATCTATCTATCATTGATCTCTATTTTTATCATTTGTCAGAATTATCTCATAATTCTCTTATTCAGCACTATGCTTTACTCTATTTACACATATGTAGTATTTATTACAAATAAATCACTAACACTTTTTATGATAGTAGGATCATCTCTTCCCTTTCATTTGCACTTGGAACTAAAGTAGCACCTGCTATATTAAATATTTCTAGTAAAATAGCTTGCTTTCACATCATTTTATCAAAATTATTCTCCTTGAGTGAGGTAACTATGGTAGATTTTTGTAGATCACCTATTTGTTGTTGCTGTTTCTTTAGAAGCAACTTTTTTCCTGACTTTTTGATATCAAAACTCTTTATTTAATAATTTGACCTACCCTAACATATTCAAAGTGAAAAGTGAAAGTGAACCCACTCCAGTGTTCTTGCCTGGAGAATCCCAGGGACGGCAGAGCCTGGTGGGCTGCCGTCTATGGGGTCGCACAGAGTCGGACACGACTAAAGCAACTTAGCAGCAGCAGCAGCAACATATTCAAAGCTGAGCATCGAAGAATTGATGCTTTTGAACTGTGGTGTTGGAGAAGACTCTTGAGAGTCCGTTGGACTGCAAGGAGATCCAACCAGTCCATCCTAAAGGAGATCCGTCCTGGGTGTTCTTTGGAAGGATTGATGCTAAAGCTGAAACGCCAATACTTTGGCCACCTCATGTGAAGAGTTGACTCATTGGAAAAGACTCTGATGCTGGGAGGGATTGGGGGCAGGAGGAGAAGGGGACGACAGAGGATGAGATGGCTGAATGGCATCACGACTCGATGGACATGAGTTTAAGTGAATTCTGGGAGTTGGTGATGGACAGGGAGGCCTGGCGTGCTGTGATTTATGGAGTCGCAAAGAGTCGGACCCAACTGAATGACTGAACTGAACTGAACATATTCAAAACACTTTTATATGGAATTTTTTCCCTGAATTAAAAATTTTACCAAATAGAATAGAATTAACATATAACTTTATATTAGCTTTAAGTGTACAACATAATGATCCAATACTTGTATACATTGTAAAATGATCATCACAGTGAGTCTAGTTAATATCTATCACCAGACATACTTACACATTGTTTGTCTTCTGATGGGAAGTTTTAAGACATACTCTCTCAGTGACCTTCAAATACACAAAGCAGTACTATTAACTATAGTCACCATGCTGTAGATTACATTCCCATAACTTACTTATTTTGTAACTGGAAGTTTTGTACATTTGATCCCTTTCACCTATTTGTTCATAATCTATATTTTAAAAATTCCAAACAGCTGGGTCTGAACTGACCTCTTCATCGCTGCACAGATGTCTCTCTGCTTCACTCATCCCATATGTCTCAGCCTGGCTAATAATGTTTCCATTTGACCTGAGCCAAACTAGCTACTTCACTGTTCTTTTTTTCTTTAACCCACCCTATTCCATTTGTGTTCAGTGGTTGCAGATTTTGCAACATAGTTCCCCCGTTTTCCAAGTCCACTGAGCCTGACTTGGCCCAGGTCCTCATCACAGTTCACCTGGTGGAATCATCTTCTATTGGCTCCACCGTAACCAGTCGGTCTAGTCACTGTACTCCACTCATTTCCCCTCTCTGCTCTACTTGTGTTCATCATTGTTTTGTTCCTTACTTCCTGCTTTCTGTTCTGCCCTCAAAGCACTTCTCAGCTGGTAACAGCCCAGTTGAAAATTGCTTTAATTCCTTTCGGGGATGTGGTAAAGTATGAAAGCAAAATTAAGCAAACAGCACAAACAACCCAAGAACAAGAGTCCATTGGTTCTTCAGACTCAGGTTCCCAGAGCCATTCGTGACCCCCCACACCAGGGTAGGCAGTGTCTTCCTGGTACCCCCACAGGACTGGTCAAACTCTGGCTGCTTCTCTCCCAAGACTGGAGGTTGTTTGACTATGGAGGATGGGGACCATGTCTCAGCCACTCTTTGTTCCTCCTTTTCCAATTACTGTTTAACACATTCACACCAGGTAGGTCCTGCTGTGCCCAGGGTGGTCTCCATTTGATTCTGCAGCCTCTCCCTGCTCTCCTGAGGCTCCTCCTGAGCCAATGTCTATAAGAGAGAAGTAGTTTTCCTCTGTGGGCCCACTTGGGCTCACTGGCTTCAAACCATGCACCTTCTGTGGCCATCTTCTTTCTTTACTGAAAATTATCCTGATTCCTGACTAAAACATCTATATCTTCTCCAGAATCTGGACTGTGCCTGATATGAGAATAGGTTCTTGCTCTCTGTCTGGTATTGTGATTTGTAAACTTTCTGGGTAAGCTAGCCAAAAATGCAGATTTCTCTGGCTCGTTCCCCCAACATTGTAATTAATACCCCAGCAAACTGTAATATATGTTCTCCCATTCATGTCTGGGATCAAGAAAGGGCCTCCTTTCCTTCACCAGAGAACCCACCTCATTAGCCTTGCTCTGATTATGGCGCTGCTCACCCCAAATCAATCCAGTGGCCAGAGTGACTACCCATAACTACCCATGCAGTTGATTCATTTGCATGACTCAAAGCCAAGAGCTTAACATCGTTAATCAAATTGACAGAATTTAGTTTGGTTTTGTGATCCATAAGTCCCAGTTTCCCCAGGTGTGCAGGTAAAAATGCTTTAGAGACAAGAGTGGGAAGTGACTGAACCCAAATGAGTTGAAAAAGGAACAAGGTTTTCAGAAGAGGACCATGGATGTTGGTTGTTGTTCACTATGCCTTCTTATTCATCTTTATGTTTAGCCACTAGCAGATGCTTGGTGCAATACATGGTTAAGGCTCATCATGTGTTTGTCAAGTGAATGATAAATAAGTGAATATATCTTTACTGTAAGTAATTGAGATGTGTTGTAGTAAATTCATTTGGTCCTCTAGAGTTTCATCTACTTTAAATTCCATAAGGTTTTGTGTTGGTGTATTTCTGTTCCAGGCTGAACATCTTTATGCTTACATAATCATAATCCTCTCCATGTAATCTAATGTTCTAGAGATATCAAAACACCAAAATTGTTCATCACAGAGTGACGCAAAGCTGAACGCAAAAATGTCAAAGGTAACAACAATAAGACTCCTATGTTAGGAATAGCATTATCAATTGAATGGCCAACAGTGTTCTGTTTTTGTTATCAATGTTACTGCTTTCAATTTTAAATATGCAGAATATTGATTTAACACAGCTTGCTATAAAACACTGATATCAAATTCATGTTTGCTGCAAAATGCCACATCTCAAATCTGCTTTCTTAGATTTCAAAATTGACATTTAATTAGAGAGAAATTTGTTTTAAGCCTGTGGCAAGTTGATGGTATCAGATATACACCGCTGCTTAATAATCCACTCTAAAATTCACTCACTTAAAACAACCATAATTTATTTTGATCATGAGTCTTCCATTTGTCAGGGCTCAGCAGGGATAACTCATTTGCTCAATTAGAGGTCAGCTGGGGTAAGCTTGACCGGATTCATGTGTTGGCTTGGGCTTCCTGATAGCATGATAGGTGGTTCTCAAATATAAGCATCCTGAGAGCGAGAAAGTGAAAACCCAGTGCCTTTAAGGCCAGTGTATGAAAACTAGCATAGTGCCTTTATCTCTGAATTCCATTAGTCAAGCAGTCATAAAGCCCATATTTATGGAGAGGAAATACTTATGGCAAGTATGTAAATGCCACAGCGATCTCAGTCTTGACTCTTGCCCATATAAATGAAGTTTTACTGAAACACTGAATTGTTGTCATATCAATTTTCTAAGACTCTCAGAACTAATTTAACTTGTTAGAATATTAGACATCTCCCTTTGATTCAAGAAATCTGACTCTAATTCTTCAATGAAATGATCCTGTGTGTGCCTGGGTGTGTGTTAAGTCACTTCAGTCGTGTACGACTCTTTGCAACCCTGTGGACTGTAGCCTGCCAGGCTCCTCTGTCTGTGGGGTTCTCCAGGCAAGAATACTGGAGTGGGTTGCCATGCCCTCCTCCAGGGGATCTTCCTGACCCAGGGATTGAACCTGTGTCTCCTTTGACTCCTGCATTGCAGGCGGATTCTTTACCACTGAGCTACTGGGGAAACCCCAAAACAATCCTAACATGCACAAATTGCCCCAGGAATCTGTGCTAATTAACCCTCCTATGTCAAGGTGGCCTGGTTACTATACTCAGTTGGAATTTTTCTCTGGGCCATAGAACTCTACCCTGCAGCTGGAGAAGTGGGAGATGAGCTTGCTGAAAGACTTGTCAGCCAAGGGATGCCTACTCTTCTTGTGTGAGAAATAGACCCTAACTTGGAACACTTCAATTCTTGCCAGAAAATTGTCCAAGACAATTCAAATGTGAATGCTTTACAGTACCTCTTTGCTTGAGTTATTTGGGGGCGTGACTGGTTAAATACAAAGTGAACATGTAAGCAACTTCCTGAGAAAACAGTGACGCTATTCAGCGCATCCCCAGGAAACACAACTCTTTTGGAAATGTTGAATCTCCTCGTGAGAAAAGACCGCAGAGATCACACAATCTATGTTCCCCTGCCAGGGAATGATGCCAAGTGGCGAGTACATGGTGGGGTGGATATGGGAGTGGGAAAGAACAGGGTGCATTTCTTTGTAATAATCAGAAAAGTTTAATGTGACTCTCTGGTATGTGCATTTTCATCTGCCATGCAAAACTGTACAACGGATGTGGAAAATCCTCTTTGGCGACAGATATAACAGAAAGAAATGTACCTTTTAATTTCACTCTGCTTGCTGTTTCTCTGTTGCTAAGATGACTGCTGAGGGCTTCCTCATGATAGGAAGCAGCGCTAGTCAATGTGTTTGGTTGGTACATGCATCCGGTCCCTGGAAGTACCATGGTCCTAGTGGGTGGCAGAAAGGAGAACAGAGAACAATATGGATACTGTCACCAGCCTTTGTCTACTCCAAGATTTACATGACTTGAGAGGGGTAAAATCCTAGAGATTCTCCTTTTCCCAAAAGGAACTTTTCATTTGTCAAAAATGTACATGTTTTCTGGATGTTGAGCAGGAAAAGTTCTCTAATGTGTAAGTGCAGGGAAGCACTCTCAGTATTTGCAAAACGCCATTCCCCCAAATTTGGCCAAGATCAGGTAATGCCGATTTTTATTTCCTACCTACCCTTTTCTCACATTTGACTCTCCCCTGGGAGCTTCTATTCTTTGAGTACAAATTTATACCAACATTAGTAGAAAAAAACCTGTTTTTTTTTTTTCTAAATCACAAACTTCTTGTGTGATGGTGGAAGAATGTCAGGCAGAACACAATTTTGTTATATTTCCCTTTCAAGGAACACCCACAGTCAATTTGTCAACAAAACTGGAAATAAATCTAGGTTGAGATGATTGTTAATTGGTTTTTAATTAATACTTCTGAAAAACCTATAATTTTGAGCAACTGGTTCTTGGAGTCATACCAAATTTATTCAAAAACAGGAAGCAAATATTCGTATTACCTTTGAAATATATTGTCCCTCTATCTTCAAACTTGAATATGCTTTGAATTTACTTCCAAAGAATTCTGATATAAAGGAATCTATTGTGTCCCTTTTTAACCTTATGCATTTCTTGTGCTAATATAGTTCTATTTTAATCTGCTGTTACTCTCTTAAATATCAGATTTCAAAATGCAGCACACAAAGATGAACCATGCAGTTCATTATAATTTTTTCCTCAAGTTAAGAATATAATCTGCCTACAACACCTGCTGTCTTGGTGGTTACGATTTCTTTTCCTCTGTGTTCAGTGTTGACCCATAACATCCAGAAACTGCATCTTCAGTTTAGCTGGTCATTCTTCTTGAGCAGAGAAGGCTGTTTCTCTGCCACTGGCACATAAAATCTACATTTTATTTATTTTGTTTCTTATTTCAAATATTTGTCCTATGCTTCTAGGCTTTAGAGTTATTTTTCAATTTTCCCTAGAAGACAATGTTAGCTTTGTTTTCCAAATCTTCTTTTATATTTTATCTAGAATGTGGATTGAGAATTCTAGCTTCTTAATGGCTAGTCTCTCCATGTCCTTCTCTTTCTTTGGTTTTTCCTGATAGTCTTGTGTTTACTTTTATTGACTTCCTAAACTGGATTATCCAGATCACCCCTTTTATTTATGAATCCTGGGTTAGTGTCCTCTCTCTCTCTCCATCTATTCCTTTCAGCCAGGAGCTATAGAGTGGATGGGTGACCTGTAGGTATGGGGTTAAGAATGCAGTTCTATATCTATTAAAAAATCGATTGATAGGATTATAGGATGTGGGATAAACTGGATTAAACCACAGGAGCTATTCATCGCACAAATGTGAATTATTTCTGGGAAGTTTTCTTTAAATGTCTATAGAGAGAGGGGATGCTGAGGTTAAGTGCTCAGTGATGAAGATGCCAGATGAACACCTACAAAGGATAACAGAAAAGAACTGTATCTCTATGGTTATGAAAATCTAGAAGGGATAAGACTAGTCATCAAAGAAAGAAAGAACTTGAACTGAGGTGGAGGGCAGGGGGGAAGTTAGGTCATAGAGTTTCAAACATAAAACCTAGAAGATGGAGCAAATTGGTACCAATGATACAGAAAGAGATTAACATTAGATTCAAACTAAGGAGAGTGTATCTGATGTCCCACAGAAAAAGAGAATTATCTCCAGAACAGGGGCAAGAAGCATTTTGAAAATGGAAAAAGCCAGACTTGGGTGTGTGACCTTCAGACTTAGCAACTGGCTGAATACCTACAATTTAGGCCTTAGGTAGAATTCATTGCCTGAGACAGCAAGGCCTCCCAGATAGAGCAGAGTAACAAAGTCTCTGTGTGTGTTAAGTCACTTCAGTTGTGTCTGACTCTTTGGGACCCCATGGACTGTAGCCCACCAGGCTCCTCTGTTCAAGGGGTTCTCCAGGCAAGAATACCGGAGTGGATTGCCATGCCCTCCTCCAGGGAAAGTAACACAGTATAAGGATTGATGTTTGAAGATGAGTTTTGGGCCCTGACAATATGTTTTGGCTGGTCTCTGCAGAAAGGGGAATTTGCGGAACTTGGTGTTTCAAGGGGTCCTAGGCAGATACTTTTCATTATTCTTCTTTAATTTCTTCTTTTGCTGTATTTATTTAATTTTGCAGCATCTAGTTAATTACAGGTGCTCCTGCACCTTCTCCTTTTCCTCTGTCTCCCATTTGTCAGGAGTGGGGACATTGTAAAGATGAATGAGATGTGGCATTTAGAACCACTGTGAGCAGAGAAGCATAAGAGTTGAAAGTGGCCCATCTAAATTGGGGTTGGTTTTCTATGATGCTCTGACACCTGTATTTCTCACCCTCTGATTGTATCAAGATATAGTAAATTCTGAGTGTAGCATCTTGAAACTGTTGGATGTTTTTCAACAAACATTGATTAAGCCTATAGTAAGTATCCGTATCTGGTGTAAACAATGAAGCTACCAGAGGAAGACCTAGGGCTGTGACGTAGGTCTGCAGGGGAGGCCAGGGGGCAGCCAGGCTTATAAAGCCTGAAGTTTCTGTGATTTACAGGGTTCTCTCTAAGGAAAAACAAACAAACAAACAAACTTACAAATATAAATTTAAGTATAAAGAGAAGGGTTATTTGTTTAGGGTGAGAAAAAAATTCCAACAAATTCAAATTTTAAAAGTCAGACAAATAACACAAATATAAAATCTAGGTAGGAAAAAAATATAGTATTTTTATTAACTAACTAAGCTATTACTTTTTTCCCTGTATTTTTTGACTATAAATTCTTTGATCACATTTTCATATGACAATGATTTTTAAAAATTTGTTTTTAATTGGAGGATAATTGCTCCACAATACTGTGCTGGCTTCTGCCATACAACAATGCCAATCAGCCACAAGAATACATATGATTTTTTATGATTAGTTTTCATAGAAAGACAGAAATGTAATTCAGTCTTTCCGGTCACATAGTTCCAAGTGAATTTTGTTTTTATTATTGATCATTTTGACTAGGTATGATTAAAGGCTGAATCACTTACTTAAAAATTTCATGTATTGAAAGACGGTTTGCACATTGCAAGCCTTGTTTCACCTCACTGCCCTCAGGGTCCATGCCTAGCACGGCAAGCTGTTCTTGTTAAGGCGCAGTGCCTGATCCCTCCACTCCCGAGTGTCATGGTACAGGGTGAGTCAGCCCCGTTGGTAGGAGGCGTGTTCTTGGAAGCCATTCCTACACTGGGACAGCTAGTGTCACTTAACTATACATGGAAGTGTTTATGAATCACATAAACACACCTGATTAAATCCAAATAAATGTCTCTCTGTATCAACTCTCTCTAAGCTGGATCCCTCAGATGCCCCCAGCCTTTCCAAACCACCTAACATGAGGAAACATATGTAAAGTGGGATGGGGTCGGTCAGAGTGGGACAGAAAACAGTGGACTTAAGTCATTGCAGTTTAAATGGATCATATATGCAAATTTTACAAAGATCTATGACCTCATGAATGCACAAGGCTCAGGGCCTTTGCGAATGAATTGTCCTGACACTTGAGTTTTATTAACCTCCATGTAAATCCACCTGTGGGGAGGAAGGTAGATAACCTGAGTGAGTGAATAAAGACATCACAGCGATACTGAACTTGGAGCCAAGTCTTGAAAGATAAGGGGAGATTTTTTAGCAGGTCAGTGGGAATGGCCAGGGCTCATGGGAGGTGCCAGTGAAAGAGTCAAAGAAAGAATGGGAAGAGTGAGAGGAGAATCAGATGAGTATGGTGGCTTTGGGGAGTTTAGGGCAAATTTCAACAAGGGATGGTTAAGTGCTGTGACAAGTCCAGGTAGATGAGAACATAAAGGGGTCTATTGGATTCAGCAATAAGGAAGTCACATGGTGACCTTTGCCACTGTGGTCTCAGTGTTTTAAAAGTGAAAGTCACTCAGTAGTGTCGACTATTTGTGACCCCACAGTCTATACAGCCCATGGAATTCTCCAGGCCAGAATACTGGAGTGGGTAGCTTTTCCCTTCTCCAGGGGATCTTCCCAACCCAGGGATCAAACCCAGGTCTCCCACACGGAAGGTGGATTCTTTGCCAACTGAGTCACAAGGGAAGCCTGAGGTGGTGCAGTGGGTGTCAGTGGTGGGGTATCAGTGGTGGGGTGGGTGTCATAGTGATGTTCTATGGGCTGAGGGGGAACAGACCACAAGGAAGCTGACATTTTGGAAGCTTAAGGAAGCTTCTGTTAAGAAGTGTTCCTGGGGAGGGAAGAAGAGGCAGAGTGCTGTAGGTATAAGAAAGCATCAGGATGAGGGACTCTTCTTAGCACTGTTTTTTGATTAAAGAGGAGGGTGCCCTAGCATGTTAAGAATGTCCTGGAATGAAGCTGGTAAAGAGAGATGTTTTCCTGGTCTGCGCAGAGGGCGTGTGGGTTCCACTTGCTCATATGTTGCCCACCTGCTTCTAATGACTCAGAAATTCTCTAGGATGACTTCCAGCCCCAACCAACTAAGCTTGCGTACAGGTCCTCGGAAGAGTGTGTACCTGCTCATCCCAACATCCCAGGTGGTGGCCCGCAGCTCAGCCCTGCCCTTTCGTCCCACACATTGAAAGTACTGAGTTCCCATTCAGTTTTCCCTCCATTTCTCAATCTCATTTCACCTCTTCCAATCCTCTGCTTCTGTCTCTGTATCTCTCTCTACACTTTCTTTTCTGATATGACATATTTCCCATGCCGTTATATTCTTCAAAGATATAACTTTTAAGTGACTGCATAATATTCTGTAACATGGGTTAGCCATATGCTGTGTTGGGCTATGCTTAGTCACTCAGTTGTGTCTGACTCTTTGCAACACCATGGACTGTAGCCCACCAGGCTTCTCTGTCCATAGGATTCTCCAGGCAAGAGTCCTGGAGTGGGTTGCCATGCCCTCCTCCAGGGGATCTTCCCAACCCAGGATCGAACCCAGGTCTCCCACATTACAGGTGTATTCTTTACGAGCTAAGCTACCAGGGAGGCCCAGATTAGCCATTACTTATTCTAAATCTTTGTTGGACTTTTTGTCTGTTTCAGGATGAATTTTCAGTTGTCTAAATTTTTATGCACAGTAGTTGCTTATTCCCTGAGGACCAATTTTAAAAAAATTTCAAGAAATGGAATCACTTACACAAAGATATGCATGTTTATATGGCTTTTGACATATATTGCCAAATCGCTTTCTTGATCTCTCAAATGTTTGATGATAATGAGGTACTGAGAGATCAAAAGCATTTGCATTTGGTGAAACACATTTGAATAACATGATAAAACGGAAAGTCTTAAGTAATCATCCTGATACATTTGGGTAAAAGCTGGGTTTGATTGTTTTTGTCCATATTTTGAATTGACTAAGGAATGGAGAACTGGCCTCCACATTTTCTAACTACATGTTGTGAAAATTTATTAAGATAAATTGCTTCAGACGTACAGTTGGATCTGTCTGGTTCTTAGATTGTGGTTACTGCCCTAACTGGTCAGCCTGGGGTGAAAAACACTTCCTGGCAGTTAGCAGGCTCATTATTCTGGGATCTAGAAATATGAGAACCAACAAGAGGAAAGCTAATCCACCAAATAAACAAACAGGCATGGTGGACACATAAGGGGCAGTCAGCTCAGGACAGTAAAATACCCTCAGGGAGAGAGGCTGAAAGACCCACCTCCTCCTGCCTTGCACCCCAGGGGGCCCTAAATCATGACCCCCGCTGGGAGAACTCAGGATGCTTGGCACCTTTCTGGTCCTGCCCTGGTCCCCAGGTTCTAGGATCTTGCAGAATAGCCTGAGGACAACTGAGAGGGCAAACAGAGGAGGAGAGCTTTCCAGAGGCTTCCTCTCAGAAGATTTTGCCAAATTTCTGGGAATATATAAGAAGCTTAGGCTGTGAAAGCCTGGGTGATCCATGAATATAAATACATCACTAGGGGAAATCCAGCTTTATATTTTTTAACCAAAGCTCTTTTTTAAATGTTCCCTTTTGGACTTCAAAATGCTCTCTTTTCCAAATTATAATCACATAGAAGCATCAAACAAGAAAGCTCTTTGATAATACCCTGCCTATTTGGGGAAGGGTGGAGATGAGAAAGACGTGGGTGGGAGCTGTTGGGCTTGGTCACAGTCTAAGAAGCTGAACTTTGATCATTCAGCAGAGAAGGGGCAAGACCATGATGCCTCCAATTCACAGCCTCAGACCAAAACTCATTAATAAGTCATGTCTCACCCACTCCATTAATGATCAGCAAATGATGGGAACTCTAGCCAAGAGACCCAGACTTCAGGACAGAGTGTCAAATAACAGCTGACACTGTCAACTAAAAATAGTACTTTGGATTCAAATGAGTGATTCAGATTTGTTTTCTTACCTTTGCCTGGAATAGTATTATACAGAGGAGGGCTGTTTTGAAATGTTTCTCTTTTATGTGAAAGGAAGGTTTTATTGCAACCAGCTGGCCAGTGAGCTCAGATTCAGCTCGGCAGGAATTGGATGCACCCACATGTCCATCTCCAATGCTAAGGGCATTTGGCACTGCTGGCCTCCTAAACATATGCATGCACTTGACTCTGTAGACCAGGTCACCAAGAACAAGAGATGGTTTGGGAAGTTACGTCAAAGTTTTACAGCATTTCCAGAAACTTCTCCCTTTGTACTCTTCCCATCATTCTCCTTTTTCATAAGATGAGAGCAATTAAAAGGCTAACTGGTCAATGATGAATGACACAAGCTAAACAACTTAGGATACTCTTTGGCTGAGATGATAACTGAAGAACCAAATTGATCTTTCCAGAATATGCCCATATACTTAATCACTTTAAATGTGTTGACCAAACTGATCAGATAATTTAATAAAATCTACAATAAAGCATACATTTGTTTCTGATTGGATATTAGTAGTCTTTTTCATCAAATTTGTTGGTACTGGCTAATCAGATTGATCAATGTGCCTTTCTGAATTTCAATCAGTATCACTACATGTTAGGCCCATGAAGGATGTCTAAGCTGTACGTTCTCAAGGTTTTGTCCACTATGAAATACATACCCCTTGAATGTAGATGAATTTCTATTTTGCATAAGCTTCTCTTCCCCTTGGACATTTTTCTGCCACTCAGCCAATTAGCAGATTCCATTATATTTAGGGAACATATAGCGTGTCTACATTCCTCGCCTGGTCTATTGGTGTCTTGGGCAATGGTCCTTGGTGTCATGAGAACAGAGAATGGAGTCCAGAGGAAAGTGTGCAAGTCAGTTTTCTATAGGGATTGCAGACCAACAAACAGTGCATGTTCAGAACCCAATTATCAGTTCCAAAAGGGACAGCACAGGAAGGGGCTATCACACTGTGAAAGGTGCTAGAGTAGAAGCTGAGTGGAACCCACAAGAGATGGAGTCAGAGTTTAGACCATGAGGCTTCAAGAGAATTCCTCGGGCCAGGAATTCACAGAAGCTCTACAGCAGCTTCTTAGTCATCAGACATGGCTGTGGGAGGAGCAATTAGAGAGTGACTACAATGGCAACCCACTCCAGTATTCTTGCCTGGAGAATCCCAAGGACAGAGGAACCCATTGGGTCGCAAAAAGTCAGACACGACTGAAGCAACTTAGCATACACACAGCAGATGCAGCCAGTAGGAGGCACCAGACTTCAGGATCAGAGTCCCTAACAAAACCTCATTAGGAGTTCCTAACTTATAGACCCCAGTCCAAACACACTGGACTCTTCACACAGACATGCAAAGAGTACCATGGGCCTAAGTGTTTCATGAATATGCTAGAAACATCAGTGATGCCATCAGTTCCTGGTCTCACTGTTAGACTGAGGTTTGACTGGCATGTGAGCTGTGAAAGTCTGTGTGTGGTGGCCTGCAGCCCCAAGGAGAGCTAACCCTCCAGCCTATTTCTTCCCAAACCCTTTCTCTTCTCTTCCTCACCCCTTTCCTTTCTCCACTGGGTCTCAGAACTGTCATCAGACTCCTAAATCCTGATGTTAAGACCTTAGAAACCCCTCAGGTGTGTCTGCTGAGTGGCCAGTCTCTGCAATGGGGCCCTTCGGCTGGTCCTTTGGGGCCAGGACCACTCTCCCCTGTGCTTCCTCACCAGCACCCACGTGAGGACACTACTGCTAACACCACCTTCTTGCAATGGTCGTTTTGGATCTTTGTCAACAGAGCCAGAGTTTGTATCCCATGCAAGAAGCATAGCTCCTCCCTGGAGAAGTCCCTTCCTCCTTAAAGGAGGAAGAGTGGGAGGTTGTGCAAACAGGAATGGAGAACACATTTTGTGCTCCAAGAAGTTCTGTGCCCCTAAGAGCAAGAAATGACACTCACTGGTCAAGAGAGAGCAGCCATGCTTCTACTGGCTCTCTCTCCAACTATTCAGAGGCAGGCTGGGTAGTGGCTTCTCAGAAGGGAGAGATGGAAGGGAGGGAAGGAAGAAAGGAGAGGGAGGGAGAGACAGGCAGGGCAGAGGGTAACCCTTCATCTTCTTATTGCAAATGAAGTGCCACAGAAAATAGCAATGCCTTCAGAAAAGTAAATAAGGCAGCTTGTACCCTACAAACTCAAGGCAGGCTTGGAGTGAACAATGGAGTTCTCATAAAATCTGAATGCTGTCAGTGGAAACTAGTAATGAGGTAGGCAGGCTTGTAAGTTGTGCAATCTTTCAACAGGTTGGAGGATAGACAGGTTACTTTCAGGAATTTTACTCATTCCTTAAATTCTTTTCTGAGTGGATCTGTGTTAAACAACTGAATGATAGTGCCAAGCAGGAACTGCAAAGCAGCCAAAAATGATAAAGAAATGTGAGGGAAGGCCCAGGAGAGGGCAGGATCTGAGTGTTCCGGCACCAAAAGCAGAGCTTACAACCTAGATGCTCTAATTCTGCCAGCATTTTTTTACAAAACCATGGCTACTTTGTTTAGCTGACACTTTGGAATTGCCCTTTAATATTAACTTTTGAATGATTCTAGTATAAAACAAAATCAGTTCCTGACTCATTAGACTCTACAAATATAGTGATGGTATTGAGTTGTAGTAGGCACATTTGAAAAGACCCTGATGCTGGGAGGGATTGAGGGCAGGAGGAGAAGGGGACGACAGAGGATGAGATGGTTGGATGGCATCACTGACTCGATGGACATGGGTTTGGGTGAACTCTGGGAGTTGGTGATGGACAGGGAGGCCTGGCTTGCTGCGGTTCATGGGGTCGCAAAGAGTCAGACGTGACTAAGCGACTGAACTGAACTGAACTGAAGGCACATTTGACAGTATTATTAATATAAAGGTGTAAAAGTGACTCGGTAAACCCTAGTTAAAATTACGTTCTTCTTAAACCTTCATGTGAAGTTTTCTCTTTTGGAGACTGATTTAACAGCATGTTAACACTGATTTGATGAGGAAGAGGATGGTAATTATGAAATTTTGAAATACAAATGGTCAAGGAAATAGAAGTTTCATTAATGGAAATGGGAAACCCCTCAGAAATGACTAGCTTGAGAGAAAGCTGATGTATTACACATGAAGTGTGAGATGTGGCTAAAACACCAAGTTAGAAACAGCACGTGGGAAGCAAGTATAAAGCTGGAGGAAATTTTGGTAATTGGCATATTGCAGAAGCCAAGGAAGCAGATAGGATCGAAATGGGAGAGAAAGTGAGGGAGCAGAAGAGGAAGATCCAAGAGCACGTGGAAAATCCAGCTCCGGGAAGATCAGCTGAGGATGAGCTTCCTGGTGGAGGAAGCAAAGGAAGAAACTAAAGAGAGAACCAGTACAAAGCTTGGTGCCGTGGATGTCAAGGGGGAATGTGAGCAGCCAAGATGGCCTGCGGTCTAACAGCTCTGGGGCTTGTCTTCTATGACTCTCCCCTCAACTCTCCCCTCTCCTGTGCACTGGCTTCCTTGCCATTCCTTGAACAGGCGGGTAGGCCCCACCATAGGGTCTTAGCCCTGGTCAGCCTCTCTGCCTGGAGCACCCCCCACCCCCGAGGTCTACACAGTTGACTCTCACTTCCTTCAGGTCTCTGCTTGATTGTCACATTCTCAGTGTGGTCTACCTGCTCTCTTTCCTGTTTTCCCTAGGACCACTTAATATATTAGGAAAAGGAAAGTGAAGTTGCCCAGTCGTGTCTGACTTTTGGTGACCTCATGGACTAAATCCCTCCATCCATGGGATTTTCCAGGCAAGGGTACTAGAGTGGGTTTCCATTTCCTTTTCCAGAGGATCTTCCCGATCCAGGGATTGAACCCAGGTCTCCCACACTGCAGGAAGATGCTTTACCATCTGAGCCACCAGGGAAGCAAATATTACTGGAGTGGGTAGCCTTTCCCTTCTCCAGGGGATCTTCCCCACCCAGGAATCAAACCGGGGTCTCCTGCATTATAGGCAGATTCTTTACTAACTGAGCTATGAGGGAAGCCATTTAATATATTGATGCTAGATAATTTACTTACTCATTTGTCTACAAAATAATAACTGCTTATGCTGTTTGATATCAGTCTGATCAAATATAAACATCATGAAGGCACCTTTCCTGAGTGCCTACAACAGTCCTTAAGTATACAGAAATATCAAATGACTATTTGTTGAAGGAAAGAATGAACAGTGTTGGACAGAGCTGAGAGGACAAGATGGCTAGTGCAGGAGAATGGGCAAGGTCACTGGACTTGATCTTGGGTGATCTCAGCCTGCATCAGCTTGGAGCAGGGCCAGGGTTCCCAGCAAGAGATTGAGACACGGTCGCAGTGAAGGAATAGATTCTAACTACTAGACCAGTGGTCAGTGAAAAGGGCCCTGGCCTTCAGCTTTGCAGAAAAAATTTTCCACAAAGACAGATAGTAGTGAAGTAAAGTGTTTATTAAGAGGATAAAGAGTATATATAGTACATGTGGGAGGTGCACAGGCAGACTGATAGAGAGTCACTGAGTTGCGGCCTTGTGGTAGTTTGAATTACTTTTATTGGGCCCAGCCTTCTCCCTTAATTGTCGTACTCTTCTGGCCTTGGAGTTTTGGTCCATAGGGAATGAATCTCCAATGGCTTTATCCTGATGGGGCCCCATTCTGCCTCCTGCCTTAGACTGATGTTTGGGAAATCCTTGGCAGATCTAGTGAGGGAAGTTTGGGGATGGTAACTGGCGGCTGGGGAGGTGGGCAGGATAGAGGACGTGGAGGCAGCAAGGTCAGAGAGCTAACTCAGTTACATTTGGGCATAATATTTAAAACTCCAGAACTGCAAGTAACTGGATCTGCTCTTCATGCTGCCGGGTTTGGAAGACAAATCAAAGGCACGCACTGGGTTGGCATTCACAATGGGCTGGTCTGTGTGGAGTTGCAACTTAGAGGGCGGGCTGTGACCTGCACTGTCTGCAAATCCATGTGAAATTGAGCTGTTCTATAAAGGAGGGGTACACACAGCCTGTTCGAGTACCACCTATTTTAAAACAGTCCAGTTTTCTGCAAAACCCAAAGCTATAAATCTCATGAATCAAGAGTGATGGATTTCAGAGATAAGAGAGAAAAGGGAAGTGGGAAACCAACTCAAAATGCAGCTAGGGCTCCACAAAGAGCACAGGAAGAAGGGGGAAGAAGCCATCCCCTGCTGAGATAAGGCGACAGTCTGGGCCTGCCCCAGAGGAAAAGCAACCCTGTCCAAGGGCCACGGGGGTGGAAAGGGCGCAGGGAGGAGGCCGTTCTCGGAAGTGAAGACAGCCAGAGGAGAACAACAAGCTCAATTATAGAAAGATCTGCAGGAAGAGGACCTGCTGCAGGAGGGAGTTTTGGAATTTGAGACGGTGAATAAGCCAGAAACTGAGGAGTCAAAGAGGAGAGGGGAAGAGAAAACCCTGAGAGCAGTCAAAGGAGAGTTAAATTCACTTCAAGAACAGGTTCCAAGAATAGGAGGATAGGCAAGGCCGCAGAGAGAGCGCAAGGAGGAACTTGAGGAACAAAGCAAAAAATAAATAAATAGAAGAGACGAATGGAAACTCTGAGGGTACCTTTTGTACATGAGCCTGGGAAGTGTTCAAGGGTGTGTGGAATTTGTTTGATGTTGGGTCATTAATTCATTCCACTGTGCCATGTATTTGCATAAGTAACACATCAACACCTTGTGAGAGTCAAACGCAATGCAGAGACGTGAGGGTCCCCGGAGATGGGGGGAATGATGCTCACCCAAGGTTTCAGTAGTGTTTGACCCTAGAGAACATGGAAGGTGGGCTCTCTAGGAGTCCACTCCCTGGTGGACACTGGAGCCACTGGGGAAAAACTCACAACACTCTCTATCTGGTATAGAAGACTTGATCAATGAACCAGAAAATATTTCCTTTGGTTGCCATCAGCAGCAGGTAGCACTGGAATCTCCAGCAACTGTTGTGGGGTGGTCTCCTTGTGTCTTAGGGCTTGGCAGAGGCTTGTTTTAACTACATTCACACAGGAACAACAATGGTTAATATTAAGTGGTGGGGGGGTGGGGGAGGTCCATGTCATGTGCTGTGCTGAGCTCTTTATAGACAGTCCATCCTGATTATTTGTGAATTCCACATTTGCTTTGCTAGAATGTATTTGTGACTCCAAAATCAATACTCACAGAGCTTTTGTGGTCATTTGGGGACAAGGGCAGACAGAAAAATCTGAGTTCCCTGACATGCATGTGTGTTCCCAGCTGAGGTCAAATAGGGTAACTCTTCTTGTTTCAACTATCATATTATAAACAAGCAAACTTTTTGGAGTCTTTGTGCTTTTTGTTGGTGATTTCACAGTTTGATATGGGCCCCAAGTGTAATAATGCTAAAGTGCCTTCTAGTATTATTGCTAAGCACAAGAAGGCTGTGATCTTTTCTAGAGAAAAAAGGTATACATTAGATAAACTTTGTTTCAGCATGAGTTCTGATGCTATTGGCCATGAGTTTAACCTTAATGAATCAGCACTATGCATTACTATTTATTATTCTTTCTTTTTTTAAAAAATATTTATTTTAAAAATTTTGGCTGCACTGGGCCATCATTGGTGCTCTTGGGATTTTTCTAGTTTTGGTAAGTGGGAGCTACTCTCTAGTTGCGATGTTGGGCTTCTCATTGTGGTGGCTTCTCTTGTGACTCAGGGACTCTAGAGTACAGGTTTGTATATTTATTTATTTGACTGTTTCGGGTCTTAGTTGTGTCATGAGGAATCTTTTGTTGCAGCACACGGACTCTCTAGTTGCGTCGTGGGCTCAGTAATTGCAGCACCGAGCTCTCTAGCTGTGGCAAACAGGCTCCAGAGTGCATGGGCTCAGTAGTTGCAGTGCACGGGCTTAGCTGCTCCACAGCATATGGGATCTTAGTTCCCTGACCAGGGATCAAACTTGTGTCCCCTGCATTGCAGGGCAGTCCCTTAACCCCTGGACCACCAGGGAAATCCCAACACTATATATTAAATAAGTTGTTTTTAAACAGAAACACACACAAGGCAAGATTATGTTTTGATTAGTTGAGAAAAATGTGACTAGAGGCTCTCAGGAATCTAAATCTGTATTTCCTCTCCTAGTGATAGTTCAGTATTTGCTAATTTAGTGTTCATGGTGACTCTATAGACCACAACTACCATGAATAATGAGAACTGACTATACATTATTTCACTAAATAATCATGGTTCCAGAAATTAATTCTACAAGGGGCTTCCCTGGTGGCTCAGTGATAAAGAAAGTGAAGTCACTCAGTCGTGTCTCACTCTTTGCAACCCCATGGACCGTAGCCTACCAGCCTCCTCTGTCCATGGAATTTTCCAGGCAAGAGTACTGGAGTGGGTTGCCAATTCCTTCTCCAGGGGATCTTCCTGACCCAGGGGTCGAACACAGGTCAATAAGTGATAAAGAATCCACCTGCAATTCACGAGATGTGGGTTTGATCTCTGGGTACGGAGGATCCCCTGGAGAAGGAAATGGCAACCCACTCCAGTATTCTTGCATGGGAAATCCCATGGACAGGGGAGCCTGGCAGGCTGCAGTCCATGGGGTTGCAAAGACTCTGACTTGACTTAGCTACTGAACTACCAATTCTAGAAAGGTCACATTTTACAAAAATGCCTAGAGAGGTGTTAAATATTGTGTTCAAAGCTTTAATACTGGCAAGGAAGTAGAACCTAGTTCTGACTCTGGATCTCCAGCTCATGATGCTGATATTACCCTGGCATGAAGGTGGATGCTGGGAAATGGTGGATTCCCCACAATGTACGGAGGATTTTATTCGTGAACAAAACATAAGTTGGTCTGAGGAAGTTCCTAGAAATTGCTTAATGGGAATTTTAAGTAGAACAAGAATTTCTAAAATCACAGGTAGAGAAAGAACCAGGAAACTAGTTTGCTGTTTTTGCTATGACCTTAGTTTATATTCCGAAATGGGATGGCCTGGGGAGACCTGGGTCTACATGAAGTTGTGATCATGCTTTGAAGAGAACAAAACACTGTAAAAATACGTGATTCAATAGGAAAACACTGAGCTGGGAGTAGGAAGTCCTATTCTAAACCTAATTCTGCCAGTAACTGCTGGCAAGCTTTGAGAAAGTCCTCTTCACCGCTCTACATGTTTGCTTCTCCACCTGAAACATGAACTTTCTGGTGGATGATTCCCTCTGCTTGATTTTAGGCTCTGAAAACCGTATAGTTCAGGCTGTGAAAACTACGTAGCTTCTAACGGAGTGACGTCAGTTCTATTCTGCCTGGGATAGACCTAGTTTACACCCTTTGTCTTGGCATAATTATTAACAGCATCTTTCACTCTCAGAAGTGTGACAGTCTGGACAATAAATTACACGATTGTCCTGTGTTCAACCCATACTTGTTCTGTGTGTTTCCTTGGCTAGATCAGATACAAGGAAGCCCATAGGAATGAAGACCAGCTGGGTTTCTCCTTCCAGATACCCTGGGTTCCTGGTGTCAGGTTGCTGAGCTGCTTGGCTGCTACCTGCTGCCAGGTAACTGGTCTCTCCAACCTGGCACTTGCCTCAACTTTGGGTCTCTATACCAAGGAACCTGCTGCTTAACCTGGGGAAATATTCTGATTTGGCTTTTGATTTCCCCCAAAGAAAATTATATCCATTGGACTGTAAAACAAGGACAATCTTTGATACAGAGAAGTAACTTGATATAGCACTGCCAATTAAAGGACACGGCGTGTCTCAGTGAGGTCATTCCTAGTTGTACTGGATGATGCCTTTTTAAACAAATCGCCTACATTCACAGTTTAATTCTATCCACACTGATTGCATGTAACAAAAATAAATTTTCAAATGTAGAAATAAAAAAGCTAGACTGAGAAGTGAAATGTTGAAACAAAAACTTCTGGTAGACTTTTGAGTCTTCTGAAATGTACTATTTGCCTTTCTAAACACTTTTTCACCCTCTTATTGTCATGTAAGAAAATTACATGAATGAATCACTATTCAAAAAATAAGGAAATGGATAAAATCTTCTATTAAACAAAATATATTTTCCTTCACTCACTCAAATTCTGTAGAAATAAAGCACACACAAAAAGAAAATAATTGTACCCTATTCTTTTTGGTTGGTTAAAATGTACTAGATAATTTTATTATACTGTTAGCCAGACACTTCTTCCCAGACAGTAAAATACAAGCTTTAACATAGATCAGATTAAATAATCCTAAACTTTTTGAATATAGTTTAGAAAGTGAAATAATCAATTAATCTAATTCTCTAACCTGTGTTTCATGTTCAAATGCTCTTTTCCTATCTTTCTGGGTAAACTTCAGCTATTCAATCCAGAAAATGTAGCATGTTAATGACTGAACAAACCACCAGACTGACATCTTAATTGAAATCCTGTTTCTGTGTGCTGCTCACAGGTTAGGAATGAACAATTTCTCAGTGGCAGTTGCTTGCTTCCTGGAAAGAGCTCTGATTCAGAAAGGAGAGTTGGGGGAGAACTTATACTTGGTGCAAACCTAACTGACTGACTGTGTCTCTTATTACAACCCTTGAGACCATATCAAAATGGATTACGATCACATTCCTTCGAACCTGCCAACTAGAAACTCAAATGCAAGACTGTACCCTGAATGCTCTGAATCAAAGATGTCAAAGTAGCCTTGGGTTTCTCCCTTCGTGAGGCTTGCTCTGTGGTCAGGAAATGTGGTCGGGACCCAGGGAAAGCCAAGGCCTGGCAGGGGCTCTGCTGGTCTACACCCTGAAGAGGAAGAAACCACCATCAACTTTTATCTGGTTCAGTTCAGAAATTAAAACCTCTTGTCGTTGACCCAGAGGGATAATTTGATTTTATGAGCAGATAGCAAAAGGCATTTTGCCTTAAAAAAAGGAAAGAAAGAAAAATACTGTCAAAAATCTGTTTGCTATTGGTTTCTTACAGCTTCCACAATTATCTTATGAAATGCTAGATGTGTTTTAGAACATTTTACTTTGTTGCTGACATGTGTTAAACGAAAATCTCTTATGATATTGGGCTTTTATACTTAATCTGTTTTCTGTTAATAATCCTTCTCATTTGATTATGAAAAAATGAAACAAATGTTGTCTCTTTGTTTTGTGTCTGGTTCAAGATATTTGGCTTTTAAATGTTGACCAAAGGAAGGCGAATGTGGTTGCTGTTTGCTGAGCTTGAATGAAGAAATTCGCTACGTGTGTTAGTTGAACTCAATGGTACTCCTGCTTACACGCTACCCATTCTCCTCCCCAGCCACTTTCTCCTTAAATGTTTCACCAACACATACCTCGTGTTTGGGCATAACTACATGCACTGTTTTATCCTCTTCTTTTATCTACGTTTGGAGTAAAATAAAAGTTAGAGGGTAACCAATTCACATCTTGAACTATCGGCAAAGACTGACCAGGCCAAGCCCAGAGACACAGATTATATTTAAGATCAAGATTCAGAAGCAAAGTAGGTGAAGAAGGTCCAGGGTCAGGGAGGCCACAGGTTTGAGGTCAGCCTCTTCTAGGTTTTCTGTGAGCAGGTGGCTCTGGACCCACCTCAGGTAGGCAAACATCCTGGGAGTGGGAGACCAGAGGTGTTCTCTGCCTCTGACTGGAGGTACTAGATTCAAGTTCTAGGAATCTTGGTGAGTTTTTACCTTTGCAATTTTTATTTTTTCAAGGTTAGAGACAAAACTAAACAATTTAAGTAATTCTGTTTAATGTAAATCAGGAAAGGAAAAAGAAAGGTCACTAAGAAGTCTGTTCCATATCATGCACAGACCATAATATTCATATAAACTGGAGAGGATGCTCGGAACTGAGAATATTCTGTATAAAGGAATAATAGAAGCAAGTCCTCCAAAACATTCTGATGAACCCAAATATATTTAAAGTAGTGAAAAAATAAAGAGTGCCCTTCTTCCGTTACAAATTTGACAGGTTTAGTAAAGAACTGTTTCTACGCTTACTGTATGACATTGTTAAAGGAAGAGCAGGGAGAGGGTTCATCAAATGAGTTTAGTGAGTCAACGAGGACTTTTTCCTGTTGGGGAGGAACTATCAGAGGTGAGAAGCCTAGGAGAAAAGAGACATATTTTGACCAATTTTTTTTTTCCCTGTTCCTATGGTCTGGCCTTGAAAAGAGAGATCACAGAACAGAAAAACAAAACCAAAAAAAAAAAACAGTTTGAAGCTTCCCAAGAGATGAGTTCCAGGAGACAGTGAAGGAGGACAGGGAAGCCTGGTGTGCTGCAGTCCATGGAGTCGCAAAGAGTTGGACACAACTGAGCAAGTGAACAACAAACAGGTGGGTAACTAGCTCTTCTTCAATAAAGAAGATGCTCTTCCTGATCCTCAACAGGTGAAAAAAAATGAAATCTCAGTAGCTTTCTAGGAGGAAGGGCAGGAAAAGAAACAGTGGAGGGAATTTCATCCCTAGCTACTGGAGGTCCCACAGATGCAATAAAGATCTGGGGCCTGAGTGTGATAAGTGATTACCTGTGATGAATCAAAAGTGCTCCAGGAAGGGAAAAGAAAGATTTGGGCTTTTTTGCAGTGGCTGACAATATTGGAGTGTGACAAAGAGACTGATAAGGAGGTCACATACTTAAGGGTATGCCCTCAAATTTTATTCTGTAATTTATTACATCTTATATATGTAAAATAGCTAACTCTGAAAATGAAATTGTTTTAGAAAACATTTTTTAATAAAAAAATCTTAACTAGGCATTTTCCTGTTTTTCCTGATAAAAGAAAGCGGTCTGCAGACCCTCCAGCCCTTCAGGAGATACTGGTGCTTATGGTACATAATCATTTCAGATTTAATGCACAAATAATCAGGCCCTGGAAGACTGGCCTTGAGCATCTATACTTATTAACTGATGGCAAATGTTAAACTCTAGGAACAAACAAATGCTCACTCAGATCATCATGTGGGGAAAAAAAAATATGAGCATACAAGCCATGGAGCCAGAGAGACACAGGTTCAAACTCCAGCTGCAAAGTAAATAGCCATGTCACCTATAACCTCTGAGATTTTTGTTTCCCACCTGCATCAGCTATGATTTATAATAAGGTGAAGAGTTATAGGAATTATATATAATACATACCAAGTGCAAACACAGCACCCCCAGAACTTTAGGACCTCAGGAAGAGCTCATTACTGTTAATACAGGAGACTGTGAGGGCATCCATATTTTCAGAAATATGGATACTTTATAGATGGAGTATCTTAAATCTTGTGATTTTAAAATCCTTTTGATCTCCTAACTATAAAGCCATAATTCAGCATTCAGGAAAATGGTTTTGGGAAATGTTAAGAAGTACAACATTTTAATTCAAACTAGAAATATTTTTGGCCTCACTTAGGGTGACCAACTTGCTTGCTTTGATCTGAACTGAAGGAGTGCCTGGGATGTGGGACTTTTAGTATAGAAACTGGGAAATTCCCAGGCAAACCAAGATGGGTCAGTCACTCTAGCCTCACCTCAAAAGTACCTGACCTTTTAATGACACCTGGGATCCTTACCTGGAAACCTGTAGGAATCAAATCCTTGAGTCACAACCCAGACCTACTGGGTCAGAAACTCTAGATTGAGGTCTAGCGATTGCGTTTAAATGAGTTCTCCAGGTGATTTTGAGACGTGCAGCATTCTAATGTTTGAGAAATGTTTGTTTATAATATGTGATTTATGTCAGACTAAACATTTCACAGAGGAAATGTGAATAGAAAGAAACAATGTATTAACCCTATTTCTAGATACTTAAGTCAATATTTTCACAGCTGATATTTTCCATTATTAATATTTCCCAAGTTCTCTGTCATTTCATCACTGAGCTATGATCAGTGAGGAATGAGAAAGAAGACCGAGATTCTTAACCAGGATACTGTAATTCAGCTCAGAAAGTAAGCTGAAGCCAGTTAAATCTTTGAGGGAAGGTTGGTAGGAGAGTAGTTATGCAAACTAAAACCCAGGTTCTAGTCTAATGGTTTCTCTACCTTTGCAAAACATCACACAGTGAGTTTCCAAGGCTAGGTCTAGGGCAGTAAGTGTGTAGGTAGGGCCAGAGAATATCTCTGGAGGGAATCACCCAGGAGACTCCCAAATTAATGCCATTTTAGTTCCTGCAACAACCACACCAGTCAATTCCTCAGAAGGCTCTGGTTACTTTTGCAAAGCAAACCAGGGGAATTTTCATAATACTTGGTCATTATATATGACTGCAAATATTTGAACGTCTAGGACACGGGGCTGGGCAACAATCCATTTTATCCAATATTGGAATCTTCACAACAGGCCCCTCGGCAGCTAACAGTTTTCTCAGTGAAGGGTGACTGCTTTTGGTACTGAGTGAAGAGGGATGAAAGAACAGCCGGATAACGTTGATGAGTGTAAGTGAGGAGTGGAATGAAAGGAAGGTCACTGAACTCTCATTGTCACCACTATTCCAGTGGGAACTGTGGGATGTCAGCAAATGACCACGGAGCTATGACTTGATCATTTTTCACTCTTGCCTTGATTTTTACATACAAATATGACATAAGTATATATCATTACCAGATTTGCCACAGATCCTAATTTTTCCTCCAATAATAGGCCTAATCATACCCTTCTATCCCAAGAAGGATGATTTCTGTTTGACCAGGGGTCGAATCAGCTGAGGCTTCTTCAATTGGCATACTTTTCCCCTTTATCCCACTGTGAAGTCCTAAAGGTCAAGTCCTTTTTTTTGCTAAACCTAAGAATCACAAAGGCCAAAGTTGTTGCTAGAGTATACTAACTTTTGTCTCAGTTTAAAATATGTAACTTTTCTATTATGCTTAGCATGGCTCCTTCTGTCTGAAAGACAGATATATATTCTTTTTTATATTCTTTTCCAGTATAAATAAGATATTGAATATTGTCATTTTATCCCATTCAGCAAAGCAAATGTTCTTCATTGTTCCTTCATGATTTAATTACTGTAGGGTATGCATGTAACTTTCTCTGGGGGAAAAAAAAACACTAAACAGACAAAAATTCAGAAACAAGGTTTCAAGCTACTTTCATTGATTTTTGAGAGATGAAATGGAGGAGATTTGTGCAGGGGAGATGCTGGGAGGTACTGTGTGGGTTGGGCCTGGCAGACATTCAAGGCATTAAGTCTGGATTTGAATCCAGACTAGAAAATCATTACTTGCTAAAGGTCTTTAGAATTTGGGCCCAGAAAAGTCTATGTCAATAGATATTAGCTTTGAAAGAATTTATGATTTTGCAGAACTAAAAAAAAATTTTAACTATTATCCTTTTCTGTCCTACTGTAGAACATCTCTGTCTTGGACCAACCCAAGCTGTGTGTAAGAGCAGTCATTTATAATTTCTGGCCTCACAAGTCAGCACTTAAATTCTAGAAAAGGAGCTCAAAGCAGCTCATGGAATATAGTCTCTCACCATAGCAGGATTTGAAGTCTGCTTCTGAGTTAAATTCATGCCTTCTGGAGGCCTCTT
The DNA here is from genome assembly GCF_014754425.2 of Oryx dammah. Classification (NCBI taxonomy): domain Eukaryota; kingdom Metazoa; phylum Chordata; class Mammalia; order Artiodactyla; family Bovidae; genus Oryx; species Oryx dammah. The sequence continues at coordinate 14,363,480 of NW_024070208.1, forward strand.
ATAAATTAGTGTAAAAATTAAAAATTATTTATACTGTAAGAACTTACATAATGTAAAACTTGGTGACTATAGTTGATAACACTGTATTATCATTGAAATTTGTTAAGAGAGTAAAACTTTGTTCTCATCAAAAAATAAGAACGATATATATGTGATGTGACGGATGTGTTAATTAAACAGATGGTGGGTTTAAAAAAATTATGCTTGACTATCAAATAGGGAAGTAGTGTATTAATTTCACTATCATATAAGCATAAATGACCAAACATAGTCTCCTCATTTCTTTGGAAATCATACCCTGTCTAGTTTTTTAGGGATACAAGTGTGAAAGAGGGAAAAAGAATAATTACTGTTTAGTTCCCTGGATGCCAGGAGTGAAAAGGACTAAACTAACTTTTAATGAGCACCTTCTGTATGCTGGCTGCTTAGCATATGAACTGAGATGAAGGCATCTCAGTTAACGTTCACAACCACTTTATAAAGTAGGTATTTTTCCTTCCCATTTTAAATGAGTACACCATGGCTCACTGCCTTTTGTTAAAATACAACAGCTAAGCATCCAGAAGCTCATGGGGCCAAGATGTGAACATGTCTCATTGACGCCCAAGCCCATGTGCTTCCCAATGTGAAATGATGCTCCCCAAAGTGGTCCTGGTTTGGGTATAGTCCTGGGCCTGGATTTCCCAAAGCAATGAACACTGGTAGAGCTGTGAAGCTGAGCAGGTTATTGAGTTTCTTCCCTCCCAGTCTTCTCCTAAAGTCTAATCTTTAACTTGCAGCTGTAACCTGCATTCCAAGGCTCACACTGAGCTTAGATTTTCCTCATTACCTTAGCAATTACTTTCTCGCTTGCAATGAGCTGATCCCATCTCTGGTCATTGTGCCACTAGTTCCCTGGTCATTCCTCTTACCCACTGCCCACAGTATAGCTGTTTAAAGTCCTACACATGAGCGGTTGGACAATGTTAACTGTGATGACTCCTCTTCAGTAAGGTCATTCACCAGTTTCTCAGTGTATTCATTCCTTGGGCTACTGCAACAAATGACCCCCAACCTGGGTGGTTTAAATAACAGAACTATATTCTCCCAAAGTACTGCAGGCCAGAAGTTCAAAATTAAGATATTGGCAGGGCCATGCTTCCTCTGAAAGTGCTAGACAAGAGCTTTCCATGTCTCTTCTTGGTTTCTGGTTGTTTCTAGTAATCCTTAGCTGGTAGGTACATCACTCCAGTCCTTGTATCCCCTCTCTATCTCTATCTTTCTTCTTATAAGGACAAAAATCATTGGATTTAACCCCCACTCTTATCCACTATGGATCCAGTACTCCAGGCAAGAGTACCAGAGTGGGTTGCCATTTCCTTTTCCAGGGGAAGTGAAGTCGCTCAGTCGTGTCTGACTCTTTGTGACCCTGTGGACTGTAGCCCACCAGGCTCCTCCATCCATGGAATTCTCCAGGCAAGAGTACTGGAGTGGGTTGCCATTTCCTTCTCCAGGGGATCTTCCCAACCCAGGGATCGAACCTGGGTCTCCCGCACTGAAGGCAGATACTTCAGCCTCTGAGCCCCCAGGAAAGCCCCCAATCTTAATGAATTATATCTGCAAAGACCCTATTTCTAAGTAAGGTTATATTCTGAGGTTCCAGGAAGACATAAATTTTTTGGGGGGTGGGAGGCACAATATTCAATATAGTGTACTTAGGGACCTACTGGCCCTCATTCTCTGCTGAAATTCACCATATGGGGTCTCCTGGTGGTGACAATGCCTAGACAAATGGGCTCAGAAAGACCTTGGAAGCCATTTGAATATGAAGTTCTGTTCCTTACTGTGGAGACTGCAACACACTATTCATTCTCTCTGCTTGCTGCTGCTGCTTCTGCTAAGTCACTTCAGTCGTGTCCGACTCTGTGCAACCCCATAGACAGCAACCCACCAGGCTGCTCTGTCCCTGGGATTCTCCAGGCAAGAATACTGGAGTGGGTTGCCATTTCCTTCTCCAATTGCAATTGCCTTCTCCTCCCTGCTTGTTATGAAACAGGTAATAGATTTAACTAACTGTGAAGAACATATTTTACCATTTGATATATGGTTAATTATACTTTAAAGTGGGCTTCCCTGATGGCTCAGATGGTAATGAATTTGCCTGCAGTGCAAGAGACCTGGGCTCCGTCCCTTGGTTGGGAAGATCCTTTGGAGAAAGAAATGGCAACCAACACCAGTATTCTTGCCTGGACAGTTCCATGGACAGAGGAGCCTGGTGGGCTACAGTCCATGGGGTCACAAAGAGTTGGACACGACGGAGCAGTTAACAATATTTTAACAGAAAAAATGCCTTGAAGATATAGCAAAATGCCCTGAAAATAAGGCAAAAAGTTTATATCATCATCAAAGAAAAATTATATCAGTTTAACAGATGGTAGAAATAGCTTTAAAAAAAACTCACAAAACTCCTGAATGAAAAAAAGCTAACAAATTTTAAGTTGTGCTTGCCAAAACATAGCTCTCATAGACAGCCATGTATTTGGTAACTTTTTCAAGGGCTTGAAGTATTGGGATGGCCAAAAATTTGTTCAGGTTTTTCTATAGGATGTGTCTGTAAACCTGAACAAATATTTTGGACAATAACTTGAAAGAAAGATTTTTTTAAAAAAATTTAGTTAGATCTAAAGTTCTACCCACCCTCATATACAATGTCAACTGAAATTCCGACAAACCGGCCCGTACATGTTTACAGGCAGAATCAAGATTTTGTACTATGGTCTCCAAGTGAATTACACTGGAAAGAAAGCAAGGACATTTTGCTTATTATCTTCCATTAGCCAAAATGGATTTACAGCTCGCAATAACAGTCACAAGAAACTGCAGAACAGACCAGGAACTTGCGCTGATGGAAATCATCTCAATTTAAACAAACTTTAAGAAGCTTGCTGAATATAACTGTTATGGCAGCCTTTCAAAGATCACTTTCCCAAGTGGATTTGTTTGAAACGAAGTTAGCCAGACTGGAAACAATCTGGAAAACTCTACTCTTACTATATTTACTTTTCTTCTGGACGGGAGGGAGGGCTCAGGGTAACAATGTACAGGGGACTAGAGAGACACCATCCTTCTCCAAACCTGGAGATTTGCAAAGAGGTGGAAGAAGTAGGCATTGCTAAATAGGCAGAGAGTATGTACATCTTGAAGACTGCTTTAAAAGTGTGCAAGCCTCTGGACTACAGAGCTTGTCTAGCAGGCTATGTTAACGCCTTAATGTTTGTCATGAAACAACACAGGCAATTAGCTAACAGCATGGACTTGAAAACCAGTCAGACTTGTAAAGGAGTCCCTCTAATGTCTCTATGAGTAACAAGATTAATTTCCATACATTTCATCATATTGAAATCAAAGCTTGTGAAAGTGTCTATTACATAAAGTTACAACCTTAAATAAGGTACACACATGCAAAATGAATGGCACGTAAGTGTTCAGTTCATGTTGGCAATTACTAGAAACCCTTTTCTCATTTGTTTTGTTTTGTTTTGTCTTTGGAATGTTCAGAGACAACTTTCTAATAGTTAAACACAATGTTTAACTGCCTTTTCAGAGGAATTTCCACTGCAAACTTTGTACGCATGAGGCTCAGGGGTCTGTGTTCTTGGCCTTGAGGTCCCCTTAACAGCTGTGCAGTGGGGGGTAGGATGCATCCAGAGTTAACAGATTTGCACTGGAGTGCTGGTGCTGCCACTCACAAGTCAGCCCAACCTCTCTAGGCCTGATTTCCACCTGCAGATGGAACTTGTCCCATTCCAGAATGCTGGGTTTGTATCCATAGCTGATATGACAAGTAAACCTACAGAGAGAACTGGTGAGAGGACATAGAATCAAACAGGGGTCATGGTTAGTAGGGTTAGAATACAGATAGATGGTGAAGTTTAGGGGAAAAGGAAGATGATGAAAGAAGAGGAGAATCAAATGGTTGTAGAGGAAAGGGATGAGGAAGACAGATGAAGAAAAGAGAGGGAGAAAGAGGAAGGAGAGTAGGAAAAAAGAAGAGAGCATTGACTGGGAATCCTGATTCTGCTTGATTGTGTGATGAGCAGTGGCTGGATCCCTGCAACCTGACTGAGAGCTCAGGGCTATGGCTGACAGTGCTGACTGCCCTGAATCAGGAAATTTTGTGAAGTCAGCATTGCTGTACATTTCCTTTCCAGGAATTAGGATTTGGAGACAACTTTCTCCAAGGGGTAAGTGCAGTATCAGACCAAAAACAGGAGGACTGTTTGAAATGTTCTTAGAAAAGGAAACAGAAAGGAGAGGGGAGGAAGTTATTATATAAATAATGCAAGAAAATTTCCCTGGAGAACATAAGAATTTGGAGAAAAGGGCCCTTCAAATACACAGCAGCATAATAAAATGAAAGACACATAAAGTTCATGATAGTCCTGAAATTTTATGACGTTCATGGACAGTAAAACATAAGCATCCAAGAGGAAAAAATAGGTCACACAACATAGATTAGAATTAGAGGGGCATCCGTCTCCTCAAGGACAACACTAGAAACTAAAATACAATAGAACAATGTCTTCTGTTCATCAAGAAACTATTTTCTAACCTAGATTTCTATACCCAACCCAATTAAGTATTTTCAGATGTAGTCAAAAGTTGATTTGCCACACAAAGTTTCTTAGGGAGCAACAAAATGTGTTCTATATAAATTAAGAAAAAGAAAGAAAGGAGAGAAAGAAGCAAGGAAGAGCGATTCAGGAAACGCAGGCTTTATTACAGGAAAGAAGCAAAGGGAATTCCCAGGCTTCTGCTAAGGGTAAATCCTTAAGAGGCCTAGAAAAAGTGAAGCCTGGAACAGGAAGGCAAGGAACTGTGAGAAGGCTGTAGGAAAAAGAAATTGACACTGATGTCACCAGATGCATTCAATCATGTTGAGAGACTCTGTAGTTCAGGTGGAAACTTGAACGAAAAACAAATAGAAAACAGAATAACTTCTATTTATTGGTAGGGGGAGGGAGTTAACTAAGAAAGGAATGTAATCATAGTAAATGGCATAGCTCAGCTCTGATGATGTTTACTGCCATAATAGTATGAATACTGAATCCTTATGTAATCACAAATCATAATAACTACACTGGAAGGATGAATGAGGGGTCAGTGTGGGTCTGGAGGGTAAAACAGGAGAAGTAAATTCTAATCTTTCAATTTAATAATTTAATATATACTAAGTGTGAGAAGGAAATAGCAACCCACTCCAGTATTTCTTGCCTGGAAAATTCCATGAACAGAAGAGCCTGGTGGGCTTCAGTCCATGGGGGTCACAAAGAGTTGGACATTACTAAGCATGCACATTCCACCCCATACCATCTAAGTGTGAGAAAACACTCAGAAATAGATACAAGCATGTTATAAAAATGGACATAAACAATTAAAAAAGAGTTAATAGTAGTTGGCACTGGGAAGCAGGAATTTGGAAAGAAAACACTGCTTTTTTCATTATTGTTGCTTTGAGACTTGTAACAATATTGAGTTTTTAAATTATATATATATATCAATTAATTTAATAATTATAAAAGTTATAATTAAAGTGTATTTGGAATGTAGAAAAAAACATACCTCAATATGATGAATGAAGTCAAAACCCAGAAAATCCTTAACAGGTAAGTATTATATGTTCACTTTACATGGGAAGAAATTGAAGCCCAGAGAGCTTGTACACACATATAGTTACTAAGTGGTAAACCCTGAGCTCAAACCCAGTCTTTCTGATTTTGTATTTCAGGCTTCCTCACAATAACTTCCTGTCTCTAATTATCTTTTACTTTAAATTTGTCATGTTGCTATAAATAGTACCACCTACACAGGGTTTCTCAGGTGATGCTAGTGGTAAAAAGAAAAAACCCACCTGCCAACGCAGGAGATGTAAGAGACATGGATTCAATCCGTGGGTCGGGAAGATCCCTTGCAGGGGGGCATGACAACCCACTCCAGTATTCTTGCCTGGAGAGTCCCGTGACAGAGGAGCCTGGAGGGCTACAGTCCATAGGGTCACAGAGCTGGACATGACTTAAGTGACTTAGCAAGCATGCATGCAACTAACAAAATCTGAATATGCAAAATGACATCCTTCATTAGTCATGTCTTAGCTAAATGAATGGAATCTAATGTCACCATTGCATCCTTGGTTTGGAACAGAGATGAGCATTCAGGTGAATAGTAGGTACAGCTTTAGGGTCTAAAGCTTTCTCTAGTGGATAGATGCTTCTCTGTAGAACACTCCAAGACACAATAAACTGATATCACTTCTCAATTTGAATAGGTGCATCTGGGAAATAACATTTCTATTTGCTCTCATGATGGCATTAAACCTTAATGATGTACCTAACATGGGGGCTAGACAAGAATATTTTAATTGAGTGTCAACTATACCACTGGTGCACTCTTCTAGATTCATTTTCAAAAAGCTATAAGCTTTGATAAGTTCTCAGTTCTCATCTATTAGTTTGAGGTAGGCCCTGGTTAATATCACCTCCCTTCCTCAAGCACAAGGTATCACCAGCCTTCTCCTTGGTAACTAGATATTTTTTACCTCCTTTGACACTAGTTCCTGGATGCGCTATTATGATGTCTACAATTTGAAGAATTCAATGGCAGCTCCAGTAAAATAAACAAAATCTAATTATGTCAAGATTGGACTTGGCCTGAGGTAGGATGATTGGTTTTCATTCTATATATGTGAACACCTGCAAAAATGGCAAAAGTCAAGATGTTTCTCAGAAAACTTTATGAAAATACTACAGGAAAAATTTAGATTGAGTTGCTACATATCCTATCAATTTGACCTCTCTAATATAAGTTCTGGGGTTTTAAATTTACAAACTCTTGGAATTTTATTCAAAATGGTGCATGTATGTGCATTTAAAAAAAAGACGGTCCATAACTTTCATCATAACTAGATTTAAAAAAGAGGTTGAAGGCATAAAGAAATGAAGTTCATGTGAAATTCTTTAATTATATTCTCGTTGGTGAAAATATAAGGATTGTTACAATGGAGATTAGTAATTTCCAAGAGATAGAAAGTATTAAATATATCCTTCTTCATTACTATTCAATTATTTTTCTATTTCTGGAACTATAAATCTCAAAGTTCATCTAAGAGAAATATTTCCCCTCCCATCCCCTAAATTTCCTTTCTTTCTAGCTTTTGAGGGTTCATATGAGATTATCAATACTTTTTATTGCAACTTCCAAGTTGAATTTTCTACTTCTTTCTCTGCATTGTGTAGTGAGCATGTCTGTGTGTGCAAGCTAAGTGGCATCAGTCAAGTCTGACTCTTTGCAACCCTATGGACTGTAGCCCACCAGGCTCCTCTGTCCAAGGGATTCTCCAGGCAAGAATATGGGGGTGGATTGCCATGCCCTCCTCCAGGGGATTTTCCAGACCCAGGGATCAAACCTGTGTCCTCTGTGTCTCAGCAGATTCTTTACCGCTAATCCACCGGGAAAGTCCATAGTGAGCATATGTAACAGAAAAGTGAAAATCTAAAGCATGACATTATTCAGTGATGCCAATGGTGGAACCTGGCTCATCTTTCCTTTTTTCTTTCATTGATCAGATGTAGCTTTTGTGTCATCTCTGCTAGAGCTCTCAAGAGACATTTTCCATTAAGCAATTACAGAGAAAGTAAAGGGTCAACTCAGTGATAGGTGTGTGGCCTGGATTTCGGAAATTTTTTAAGACATTTCATCATTGGTAAATTTAACCTCTAGCAAGCTGGAAGCATCACATAAAATTTCCAGGAAGGACATTCAACTGATTATTCTCCTAAAGGAATATGTTTCTGTAATATTTTAAAGACCAACTATAGAATTGTTTAATTATGAATAAACAGAACACATACTCTCAGAAACTTAATAACCGACTGAGAACAGCCTTTGGAGTGGAAAGAGAAATAACCTGTAGGTCAAGTCAGGTCTTCAGGTAAAGTGATGATAGCAGAGGGGCCACCACGTTGTGGAATCACTTCCTTTCTTTTTCACATCAAGAAAATAAATTCTAAAAATGCATCTTTTTTTTAAAATTTGAATATAACTTCTTTACAATGTTGTGTTAGTTTCTGCTGTACAATGAAATGAATCAGTATACATAGATCCCCTCCTTCATGGCCCTCCTTCCCCTTCTTCCATCCCGCCCGTCTAGGTCATCACAGAGCACCAAGCTGAGCCCCCATACAAAGTCATGCTAACCAAATCAATGAAACACTCAAGTATAAATCAGATGAAGTGTATTTATCTGTGCAAAGCAGAATATATTTATCAGAGTCTGTTATAATTGTTTCTTTTACTTTCATATCCACTTCATGGAATCTGGGAAAACAAAAACACCTCACAGTTGAAAACAGAGTAGAATAGTAACAGAGAAAACTGACTATGGGAAAATTCCTAATGAACAAGCTTGACTTAACCAAAAGCACAGCTCTCAAATATGAGTGATTTTATAACTGCCTGATGACTCTTGGGCTGGATGTCCTTCATTTGTAAATTGAATCTGCCACTTTCTTGATGTGAACCATTGGTTGAGACAACTGACTTTTTAAGCCTCACAAAAATACAGTGCCTATCTCCTAAGGTTGTTATAATTTTGACTAAGATAATTAGCGTAAAAGAGTTTAGCACTGTGTTTGACTAAGATAATTAGTTTAAAGAGCTTAACAGTCTCATAGTTAATAAATTAGATCCATAGACCCTTTGTTGAATTTCATTTTCCCTCTTACCCTTGTATGTTTTCCTTTTCCTTCTTCCTCTCATTCTTAAAAAACTACATCATTTTCTGCTTAAAACTGAGATAAATCTGTATCTGAGAAACACTTAGTATTATTGTATGTGTATGGTTTTAAAAGTTTACATAAATGACATTGTACTCTAATCTCATTCTGTTTCATTCATTTTGCATGTTACTAAATGAGAATCTACTTCATTAGTCTTGACTGTCAGTTACATGATATCTTGATATGTGTATAAGACACATTTTATTTATCTGCTCACTTAGTGATAAACATAGTGGCTTGCATCTCTTTGCTTCTCCCAAATAACTCTGTGATCAACAGACAAGTGCATCGTTCCTTGGGAAGGTACAAGCTTTTCTCTCAGGGATATTTCCAAGTGTGAAATTGCTGGGTCATAAATTCATGTGTTTCCATATAATGGACCTGAAAGGACAGCTTATACTTTTGCATACTTTTCCAGTAGAGCAAGAAGGGGAATGGGATTGGAGATGGAAAACGAAAGCAATGAAACAAATCAAAGACCTCTCAGATGGCTACTAATAATGTGAGTCCAATCATCTCAGTCCCATGCACTTGAGGTCCTTAAAACTGAATATGACTTGGGACTTCCCTGGTGGTCCAGTGGTTAAAAATCTGCCTGCCAATGTAGAGGACATGGGTTTGATACCTGGTTCCGGAATATCCCACATGCACTGGAGCAACTAGAGCAACTAGGCCTGCGAGCCACAACTACTGAAGAAGCCTGTGTGCCTAGAGCCCGTGCTTCACAACAAGAGAAGCCACTGCAGTGAGAAGCCCCTGCACTGCCACGAAGAGTGTAGCCCTCGCTCACCAAAACTAGAGAAAGCCCACACACCGAACCAGAGACCACGCGCAACCAAAGGAAAAAGAATACAACTTGGTGCATCAACAATATAAACACAATGCTTACTACAATGGCTCAGCATCACTGCCTGTGCTCCAGAGCCAGGATGTCAGCCTCCCATTGTCCTATCAAGATGCTGTCCTGTCAGAGATGCTGTCTGTGAAGCCCTGAAACTCTTGAGACTTAGATTCTATATGAACGATGCAAATATTACTCTGAGAAAACAGCTCTTAAAATTTTGATGATTGATCTCTTTGTTAACCAACACTGGAGACAGCCATGACTTAAATAGTCTCTTTAAGCCTGACTGTGGCTGATTCTCAACTAGCCTATAAAGATGTCTTAAAAGTGGACACTTGTGCCTATTTCATCCAATCAAAGAATGAATGGAAGGTCTCATATTGAAGTCACATGTAACTTAGACAAATATATTAGCAAGAGGTATAGAATCAGTTTTGAAGTAAGCAGTAAGTGCAAAAAGGAACATCAAACAAGGTTCAGGTGTTAGTTTAAATTTACACTCATAAATGGATATGCCTTTAAAAAAACCAAACATAGAAAATCACTCAAGCTATTTTGTCTATGCTAAAAGATTAAAATAACAATATCTTACATTTTCAATAGCACTTTTGCTTTTGTTTTGTAGATCCAGAGTCAAACAACAAGTATGACAGCTTTTCAAATCTGGATAAAGTGATTATTTCTTTAGGAATTAGAGACAGACCTGAAAAAGGGCTCCCCAGGTGGCTCAGTGGTAAAGAATCTATCTGCCAATACAAGGACACAAGAGACACAGGTTTGATCCCTGGGTTGGAGAAGATCCCTGGAGCAGGAAATGCAATCCACTCCAGTATTCTTGCCTGGTAAATTCCATAGACAGAGGATTCTGCCAGGCTACAGTCCATGGGGTCTCAAAGAGTTGGACATGACTGAGCACAGCACAGCACAAACCTGAAAAAGGAGTCATAATGATTTTCTTCAGAAACAATAAAAGAACTAAAGCAAAAGAACTGGACATGGAACAACAGACTGGTCCAAAATAGGAAAAGGAGTACGTCAAGGCTGTATATTGTCACCCCGCTTATTTAACTTATATGCAGAGTACATCATGAGAAACACTGGACTGGAAGAAACACAAGCTGGAATCAGGATTGCAGGAAGAAATATCAATAACCTCAGATATGCAGACGACACCACCCTAATGGCAGAAAGCGAAGAATTAAAGAGCCTCTTGATGAAAGTTGAAAGAGGACAGTGAAAAAGTTGGCTTAAAACTCAACATTCAGCAAACTAAGATCATGGCATGTGGTCCCAACACTTCATGGGAAATAGATGGGGAAACAGTGGATACAGTGACAGACTATTTTTTCGGGGTTACAGAATCACTGCAGATGGTTACTGCAACCATGAAATTAAAAGACACTTGCTCCTTGGAAGAAAAGTTATGACCAACATAGACAGCATATTAAAAAGCAGAGACATTACTTTGCCAACAAAGGTCCATCTAATCAAAGCCATTGTTTATCCAGTAGTCATGTATAGATGTGAGAGTTGGACTATAAAGAAAGCTGAGCACTGCAGAACTGATGCTTTTGAACTGTGGTGTTGAAGAAGACGCTTGAGAGTCCCTTGGCCTGAAAGGAGATCCAACTAGTCCATCCTCGAGAAAATCAGTCCTGAATATTCATTGGAAGGGTTGATGCTGAAGCTGAAACTCCAATACTTTGGCCACTTGATATGAAGAACTGACTCATTTGAAAAGACCTTGATGCTGGGAAAGATAGAAGTTGGGAGGAGAAGGGGATGACAGAGGATGAGATGGTTCGATGGCATCACCGACTCAATGGACATGAGTTTGAGTAAGCTCCAGGGGTTGGTGATGGTCAGGGAGACCTGGCGTGCTGCAGTCCATGGGGTTGCAAAGAGTTGGACACGACTGAGTGACTGAACTGAACTGATCACCACTAAGTGAAAAACCTTTCCATTTTGTAAAATTGAATTTTATTTATTTTTTCCCTCTCTTTTTGTCTTTACCATTACTTGTCTAATATATGTGCACCCCTCAAACTGATCTGTATATATTCTATTTATAATATTTAAACATATTTTATGTATATATCAGAGCTGAAGAAGGGACAATAAGTTGTGATTAAATCCAATCTCTTAATCCAGTTTTTGGGAGTCATCTGTGAAACCTTGTCCTCAGTGACTTGCCCCTTTTAACTCTAACTAGTTGCATGTTTACTGATTTAGAGAACAGGAAAATTCACCTCCTCAAATAGGGCATTTTCTGAGTTGAAATCTTTTTAGAGGGGTATTTGATGTGTCAAATAGCTGTGACCCTTTTAGAAGTAAGTAATAACTGCTGGTATAAAAATACCAGTTAAGAGGTATACTCACCTTTGTCTATATATAGGATGTGTTTACATACCTGATATTGTACAAATATGTGTAGTACAGCATAATTTTCCAAATGTAATCTAGATGAATCCCCTTTTCTGGGGTAAGAAAAGCAACTTGTAATATAATCTCTTTGTCATAACCCTCAAGTAGTATCTTCTGGGCTTGAAAGCGTGCTGGAGGTTGTGTGTTAGCTTACAACTCAACATGAGGTCTGTACCAAACTCCTCTCTCTGTCTCCTCCATCACACCAGGATATACACCTTGGAACAGTCATGATATCGTTTTACTTCACCAGCCTTCTTCCTTGTGTCACTCAGTTCTAATAGAAGAAATTGCACTGTTCATAACAGAGATGGTGGGTCAGAAGTTAAAGCGTCTGCCTGCAATGCGGGAGACCTGGGTCCAATCCCTGGGTCGGGAAGATCCCCTGGAGAAGGAAATGGCAACTCACTCCAGTGTTCTTGCCTGGAGAATCCCATGGAGAGGAGCCTGGTGGGCTACAGTCCACGGGGTTGCAAAGAGTCGGACACGACTGAGCTACTTTACTTTCACTTTGACTTTCATAACAGAGATACTCTGATTCCAGAATTCAAAGATTGGAATTTGAGACACACACATGAAATATAACCTATTTTAGCTCTAAGAGTTCTAGTGAACATTAAGGAACAGGTTTTTAATTTTTTGTTTTTAATATGATCCAGCAAATCTGTAGCATCTTCTTTATAAAGCAAAGCATCAACAACCACCCATTTGCTGGCTCCTGCTCTGCCTTGGGTCATCTGAAGTCAATTACTGCCGTCCTTGGAGGATGGTAGAAAAAGCCAGTGAAATCAGGCACTAATTCAATGACATGCTCATTGTTCCACTCATTTAGGCAAGCGGTTTTCGGAACAGGGAAGCATTCTATATACCCCTGGGTGTTCTAAATTAATTCAGAAAATAAATGTAATGATTAGATCCTTTTCTGTTTATCTCTAGTTCTCAGCCGTCGTCCTGGGGTACAAGACCCCAGAGTCTTCTTGCTCGTGAGAGGACTAGTGAACATTCAGAAAAGCCTAAATGTACTCTCGCTGGGTCACAGGGATTTGGAAGGAAGAGCATATGCTGTGGTATTTGTGGTTCTGCATTGTAGAATTGATATCCTTAACTACAGGCAGCAGATGGGACAGTGAGTGAATGAATGACCTTGTAAGCTCCATCCCCCAAGTCGACTTAATGCCATCACAGCTCAGAGGCAATCACTGTCCAATCAGCTCCAGGTCAACCTGTGATGGGGCTAAGGGCGTGGGCTATGAGAAAGAGATTGGCTAGGTCAAATTCTTGTAATCAAAGAAAGGAATGAATGGTGGCTACTAGGGTCAGAGAGAGAAGGAGATGAGGAGCAGTTCACCAAGGGGCTTAAAGTTTCAGTTAAATAAGAGGAGTAAGTTCTAGAGATCTGTCCAACATTCTACCTGTAGTCAGCATGCCATATTGTACACTGAAACATCTGTTAAAAGGTGGATCTCACATTATGTGTTTTTACCACCATACAATAAAATTTAAAGAAAAACAAAAACAAAACCCAGCAGAATCAGAATCATTTTCCCCATGACTTAGTGGTAAAGAATCTGCCTCCAATGTAGGAGACACAGGTTTGCTCCCTGGGTTGGGAAGATCCCCTGGAAGAGGAGAATGGCAACCTACTCCAGTATTCTTCCCTGAAAAATCCCATGGACAGAAGAAGCCTGGTGGGCTACAGTCCATAAGGTTGCAGAAAGTCAAACCTGACTGAGTGACTGAGCTTGCAAGCTTAGCAGATTACAGGACCCAAGAATCGGTATCGCTGACAGTCTAAAGCATGACTCAGGCCAGAGGGAACCAACAATGAAAAGAAAAACCTTTCTCTTTTCAGAGCAAGAATTCTCTGCTTTCAGAAAAACTGGATGCCTCTTTACCCCACATCCCTATGGCAAAAGGCTTTTCTCATCTATAAAACACTGGTTTACAGTTTACTAGAAGCTTGCAATTGTTTCGCTACCTAGTAACCCACATTTACAATTTCTATCACAAGAGCGGCATAGATGAAGATGGAGTACAACACCTGAAATAATAGGATTTTACAGGAAATAATGTAGATGAAGCCTTTTGCCCTTAATGACCCATAATAAAATGCTCTTGTTACCAAGCTCTGCAGGCGAGCCTAGTGAGGTTACCATGGTAACGTGCAGCTGCGCCTCCACACTGTTGCTTAATGATCAGTGTGATGTCAGACCCTTGAGATAACCATGAGATTAGACAAATCTTTACAGCCACAGTGACAGTCCACTTGGGACTTCAGTTATGTCTGGATGAGGGCTCCTGTGTCCAGGTATAATTAAAATACACTCAGACTTATGATTGGAAATGCTTTCAGCAGAGAATTAGGTCATCTTTTTAATTCTCTGTTCACTCTCATTTCTCCACATGAGTGGCCAGTCAGAAGTGAGCCAGAAATGGGGCAGGCCCGGCACATCATAGAGGATGACGCCTCCACACCTGTGCCGGGTGGGTGGCATGGATGGGATAATTGGCTGGTCCATTCTGGTCCACATCCAAGAAGGACATGATGAAGACCTTTCATCCCTTCTTCCAATGTTCCCTGCATCTACCTTCTGCTGTGGCTGAGCCTGAAATTCTCACTATGATTCTTTACTCAATTTAGACCAAAAAAAAAGTCAGGATGTTTTGAGTATAATTTTCAAAATTTGTCATTTGTGAGGAAAAAACAAGTCCTTGAAGACTGTCCTTTTCCTTCTCCTTTTTTTTATTCCTCTTTTCCTTCCCCCATTTTTTCTGTCTTAAAAGTGTATTACTAGTGCCATTATCTGCCAGGCAATTACCAGGAACATGAGGATGAATAAGGCTCAGTCAGTTCAGTTCAGTTTAGTTCAGTCACTTAATCATGTCTCACTCTTTGTGACCCCATGGACTGCAGCACGCCAGGCTTCCCTGTCCATCACCAACTCCTGAAGCTTACTCAACCTCATGTCCATCTCCATTGAGTCGGTGATGCCATCCAACCATCTCATCCTCTGTTGTCCCCTTCTCCTCCTGCCTTCAGTCTTTCCCAGCATCAGGGTCTTTTCCAATGAGTCAGTCCTTCGCATCAGGTGGCCAAAGTATTGGAGTTTCAGCTTCAGCATCAGTCCTTCCAATGAAAATTCACAACTGATCTCTTTTAGGATTGACTTGTTTGATCTCCTTGCAGTCCAAGGGACTCTCAAGAATCTTCTCCAATACCATGGTTCAAAAGCATCAATTCTTCAGCACTCAACTTTCTTTATGGTCCAACTCTCACATCCATACATGACTACTGGAAAAGCCATTACTTTGATTGTATAGACCTTTGTCAGTAAAGTAATGTCTCTGCTTTGTAATATGCTGTCTAGGTTGGTCATAACTTTTCTTCCAAGGAGCAAGAGTCTTTTAATTTCATGGTTTCAGTCACCATCTGCAGTGACTTTGGAGCCCAAGAAAATAAAGTCTGTCACAGTTTCTATTGTTTCCCCATCTATTTCCCATGAAGTGATGATCTTTGTTTTTTGAATGTTGAGTTTTAAGCCAGCTTTATCACTCTCTCTTTCACTTTCATCAAGAGGCTCTTTATTTCTTCTTCACTTTCTGCCATAAGGGTGGTTTAATCTGCATATCTGAGATTATTGATATTTCTCCCAGCAATCTTGATTCCAGCTTGTGTTTCATCTAGCCTGGCATTTTGCATGATGTACTCTGCATATAAGTTAAATAAGCAAGGGGACAATATATAGCCTTGGCATACTCCTTTCCCAATTTGGGACCAGTCTGTTGTTCCATGTCTGGTTCTAACTGTTGTTTCTTGACTTACATACAGATTTCTCAAGAGGCAGGTAAGGTGGTCTTGTATTCCCATCTCTTTAAGAATTTTCCATAGTTTGTTCTGATCCACACATTCAAAGGCTTTAGCTTTTGAGTCAAAGGCTCAGTACATTTGCTCTAAGGAGCCTACAGGTTATCAAATGGGATATGGCATGTAAGCAAACAGGGAAGATAGAAACAGACAGGCTTCCCTGGTGGCTCAGATGGTAAAGAATTTACCTACCATTCAGGAAACCCAGGTTCGATCCCTGGGTTGGGAAGATCCTCTGGAGAAGGGAATGGCTACCTACTCCAGTATTCTTGCCTGGAGAAATCCATGGACAGAGAAGCCTGGCAGGCTACAGTCCATGGGTTTGCAAAGAGCTGGACACGACTGAGTGACTAACACACACACACACACACATATACACGCACACACAAAGAGACAGAGGCATGCACAAGGCCCATGTGAATAAATGCTACTGAGGGAGAGCAGGACTGGCTTGGAGAGAAAGTGATGCTTGGGAGACTTTTCCAAAGGGAATTAGTGGGATTGGGGGAGGATGGTAGAGAGGACAATGTGAGTAAAGACTCAAGGCATAGAACGTTTGGAGAACTGCAAGTAATTCAGAATGGCTGGAGCTGTGGCCTTGAGAGCAGTCCAGGGGAGAAATAAGACACAGGTATGTAGGCAGGGTCCAGATTCTAATGAGTTTTGCCTTTATTTTTCAGGTAAATAGGAGCTACTTTCCTTGAAAATAGGAAAGAAGGTAGAGAATTATAATTGCTATCTAGGAAGATTATTCTTCTAGCAAAGAAAAGCATGAACATGGGGCAATTAGGAAGCTATTGAAATAATATGACTATAGAAGACATTTAACTTTTTTTTTTTCATTTATTTGTTTTCTGTCTAGCATCTGCTTTTTGGAACAGAACTGCCTGGTTATCAGCCCTTGGCCCATATTCATAGGAGTGGACATAGGACCCAAACCCAGCCCATTATGGTACCCTAGTCCTGGTTCACTATGATTGGTCAGGGGATGGGCACCTAATCTGAGCAGCACAAAGCAGCAGGCTTCTCTCATGAAACTTCACACATGGACTTCTGGATGTAGAATTCTTCTTTTTCTTTTTTTTGTTTTCTCTTCCTTCCTGATGAAAGGATGCAGCCTTTGATATCCAGAAGCCCCCTCTATTGCTACATACAGAGGGCCCTTTGATCATCAAGCCAGTTAGATGAAAATACATTAAAAGGTGAGAAAACCAAGCTTTATTGACATTCTTTGAACCCCCTAGGATCTAGGACTCACATTCAGCTGTGTTGAAACAAGTATACAAGTGGACTTTCCAGTCACATGCATCAAAAAGTTCCTTTTTGCTTGAGCAAACTGGGGTTAGCGTTTCCTGAATAAGATAATCTGGTAAAAACAGTGAGACCCTGAGCTGAGGCTAGAGAGGATGGTTTCAGTGATGTTAATGAAACTTCAGGTATTAGAGAAGTACAGTGTGTGAAAAGTACTAACAGAAGCACCTACAAAGTGCTGGAGGATCACATATGTTAGACACACCAGCCGTGAGAGTTTCTGCTTTGGTGAGTATATTGATGAAGAGCATTTCTTCTTTCAAGAGGCTCTATCTCCTTTGGAGTGACCAGATTTATAGGAGTTTAACTTTATATTGAGCTGATTTTGTCTTCATGCTCACTGGCCCTGGTTCTTTTTTCAGTTCAAACTTGATAGAATATATTTAGTCTCTCTTTTACAGAAAATCCTCTTTACATTGTAATAAGGCTTTCCTTGTGGCTCAGCTGGTAAAGAATCCACCTGCAATGTGGGAGACCTGGGTTCGATCCCTGGGTTGGGAAGATCTCCTGGAGAAGGGAAAGGCTACTCCAGTATTCTTGCCTGGAGAATTCCATGGACAGAGAAGCCTGGCAGGCTACAGTCTATCTATAGGCTCGCAAAGAGTCAGATTCAACTTAGCAACTAAACCAAAAACACTTATCACTATGTAATGTTATCAACTATTTGTTTATCTTCTTTTTTAATATAAATTTATTTATTTTAATTGGAGGCTAATTACTTTACAATATTTTATTGGTTTTGCCACACATTCGCATGAATCCGCCACTGGTGTACATGTGTTCCCCATCCTGAACCACCCTCCCACCTCCCTCCCCATCCCATCCCTCTAGGTCATCCCGAGCACCCTGTCTCATGCATCGAACCTGGACTGGCGATTCGTTTCACGTATGATAAGATACATGTTTCAATGCCATTCTCCCAAACCATCCAACCCTCGCCCCCTCCCACAGAGTCCAAAAGACTGTTCTATACATCTGTGTCTCTTTTGCTGTCTTGCATACAGGGTTATTGTTACCATCTTTCTAAATTCCATATACATGCATTAGTATACTGTATTGGTGTTTTTTTTTCCTGGCTTACTTCACTCTGTATAATCGGCTCCAGTTTCATCCATCTCATTAGAACTGATTCAAATGTATTCTTTTTAATGGCTGAGTAATATTCCATTGTGTATATGTACCAAAGCTTTCTTATCCATTCGTCTGCTGATGGACATCTAGATTGCTTCCATGTCCTGGCTATTATAAACAGTGCTGCGATGAACATTGGGGTACACATGTCTCTTTCAATTCTGGTTTCTTTGGTGTGTATGCCCAGGAGTGGGGTTGCTGGGTCATATGGCAGTTCTATTTCCAGTTTCTTAAGGAATCTCCACACTGTTCTCCATAGTGGCTGTATTAGTTTGCATTCTCACCAACAGTGTAAGAGGGTTCCCTTTTTACCACACCCTCTCCAGAATTTATTGCTTGTAGACTTTTGGATAGCAGCCATTCTGACTGGCATGAAATGGTACCTCATTGTGGTCTTGATTTGCATTTCTCTGATGATGAGTGATGTTGAGCATCTTTCAATGTGTTTGTTAGCCATCTGTATGTCTTCTTGGGAGAAATTTCTGTTTAGTTCTTTGGCCCATTTTTTGATTGGGTCATTTATTTTTCTGGAATTGAGCTACAGGAGTTGCTTGTATGTTTTTGAGATTAATTCTTTGTCAGTTGCTTCTTTTAGTATTATTTTTTCCAATTCTGAAGGCTGTCTTTTCACCTTGCTTATAGTTTCCTTTGTTGTGCAAAAGCTTTTAATTTTAAGTAGGTCCCATTTGTTTATTTTTTCTTTTATTTCCAATATTCTTGGAGGTGGGTCATAGAGGATCCTGCTGTGATTTATGTCAGAGAGTGTTTTGCCTATGTTCTCCTCTAGGAGTTTTATAGTTTCTGGTCTTATGATTAGATATTTAATCCATTTTGAGTTTATTTTTGTGTATGGTATTAGAAAGTGTTCTAGTTTCATTCTTTTACAAGTGGTTGACCAGTTTTCCCAGCATCACTTGTTAAAAAGATTGTCTTTTCTCCATTGTATATTTTTGCCTCCTTTGTCAAAGATAAGGTGACCATATATTCTCACCTCCTTTGTCAAAGATAAGGTGACCATTGGTGCATGGATTTATCTCTCAGCTTTTTGTTTTGTTCCATTGATCTATACTTCTGTCTTTGTACCAGTACCATACTGTCTTGATGACTGTGGCTTTGTGGTAGAGCCTGAAGTCAGGCAGGTTGATTCCTCCAGTTCCATTCTTCTTTCTCAAGATTGCTTTGGCTATTCAAGGATTTTTGTATTTCCATACAAATTGTGAAATTATTTGTTCTAGTTCTGTGAAAAATACCATTGGTAGCTTGATAGGGATTGCATTGAATCTATAGATTGTTTTGGGTGGTATACTCATTTTCACTATATTGATTCTTCCAATCCATGAACATGGTATATTTCTCCATCTATTTGTGTCCTCTTTGATTTCTTTCACCAGTGTTTATAATTTTCTATATATAGGTCTTTTGTTTCTTTAGGTAGACATATTCCTAAGCATTTTATTCTTTTCATTGAAATAGTGAATGGAATTGTTTCCTTAATTTCTCTTTCTGTTTTCTCATTGTTAGTGTATAGGAATGCAAGGGATTTCTGTGTGTTGATTTTATATCCTGCAACTTTACTATATTCATTGATTAGCTCTAGTAATTTTCTGGTGGAGTCTTTAGGGTTTTCTATGTGCAGGATCATGTCATCTATAAGCAGCGAAAGTTTTACTTCTTCTTTTCCAATCTGGATTCCTTTTATTTCTTTTTCTGCTCTGATTGCTGTGGCCAAAACTTCCAAAACTATGTTGAATAGTAGTGGTGAGAGTGGGCACCCTTGTCTTGTTCCTGACTTTAGGGGAAATTCTTTAAAATTTTTCACCATTGAGGATAATGTTTGCTGTGGGTTTGTCATATATAGCTTTTATTATGTTGAGGTATGTTCCTTCTATTCCTGCTTTCAGGAGGCTCTTTATCATAAATGGATGTTGAATTTTGTCAAAGGCTTTCTCTGTATCTATTGAGATAATCATATGGTTTTTATCTTCCATTTTCATTAAATAGCCACCTCTGTGTGAACAGGTACCTTGTGTGTTTTGCCCACCATTTATTCCCTGCACCAAAATCAGTGGTAGAAACAAAGTAGGCATTCAGTAAACATTTGCTGGGGAATAGTTTCTAGTTTCTAGCTCATCACCATTTCAAATGGATATCTTGTTTGCCTACGGCTCAACTAACGTTCAGTAGCAGTGCAGGATGTTCTGGTATCAGTAGAGCCATCACAGAATGGAAGTGGGTAGTGGCCAACTTTTCTGGATCTTTATATCTATATGATGTGCCCCAACATTGTACTGGCTTTGGAGGAGCTGCGCTACGTTGTCACCCTATGTCAGTCATCTCAAACCATTAAGTCTTTTTCATGAAGCAGCTGCTAAGCTCTGTCTTCCCATTCTGTAATGGCATTGCTAGGTTATTACATTTTTTGATCCTTAGTTCAAAATTTCACATATATCCATACTAAATTAAGCCCAATGAAGGTCAGCATGATTTTTTGCTTGTGACAATGTCATTAAATTTTTAGTTCCCCCAGCTTTCTACCAACGGCATAATCAATGAATCTGACTTTAGCCTTCCAGAAGTAAGGCTTTCTGCATCACTCAAGTCCAGTCTCCCCAAATCCTAGCATAAGGCCTGGTGTTTAGAGCATACTCAGTTGAATGTTTACAGCATACTCAGTTGAATGTTTACAGCATACTCAGGTAAATATTTGTTGGACAACTTGAAAGATATACCTCATAGTTTTCAAGTTTTGGTTAAAATGTTAAAAAAGGACAGAATATTTTAGCTTTCTTCCAGAGACATCCTGTTTTGGTATCTATCTCTCGATGTGTATTAATCCAAATGTATTTGGATTCAGCTCATTTTTCTCCTTCATCTTTGTCATGAGGAAGGTTTCGGGGATATTTTTCTGTCATCAAGGTACACTGCACTTACACTATAGAAACAATTTCAGTGAAAGATGTGTTTAGACTGATATAACTTGATGTTAAGGAACTGTACTGGCTCTCAGTAACTGTCAGCTCCTCTTCCACAGGTTCCAGAGTTTCCCTTTCTGAGCAGCATGTCTGATTAGCCGTCTTGTAGACACTCCAGTGGGAGCAGAATTTCTGGGAGGCAACTGTGAATCTACATTGACTTTTCAGGTTGCTGCAGCAGATCAGGATGCGTTGCAGGATGGGAGTTATAGGAGAGAAGCAGCTACTAAAACTCCAGATGGTATATTTTTAAAGTATTTATATTTATATTTTTGGATAAGATAAATTGTCATTTTGTTTAGAAAAGCCATCACATATCCATATATATTCAAGCTATAGCCACTGACAATTATAAGTAGGCATGTCCTAGGTATACCTCTAGGGATGCCTCTATCCCCTGTTTAAGCAGGAGGATAATTTCTGGCACACTGCTCATCCTAGGTTTGGTCCAACCTGAATGGAGGAGGTAGGAAACAGGAGCTGGAGATTACTGTGCTCCACTCACATCCCCTGCTAGGGTCATCTGAGTTGAGTATGTTGGTTACATCAGCATTATTTTTTCCTCTATGCTACAGTAATGACTCTGGAATACTATGAAGGACCTTTCTTAGATTTCAATGTCCTTCAAAACCAAAGAGCATATGGAACAGACCAAACACTTATCCTCTTTCAACATAAAGTGGAATGATCTTTCTGACTTGAGTGGCTTCCCCCAGAACCCATGGCATAAAGAGCCACATTTCCTTGAAATCCACAGGACATTTAGTAACAACCATGGTGTCTCCTGCATGATTTATGGCTACCTGTTCTCTGTGGGTTTTGGCAGGAAGAAGGGAATTCAGATTTGGCTGTGTATGGGCCACTTCAACAGGCTTGTTGCATCATTTTGGTCACGCTAATTTGAGGAGGCTGTCACTTTCCTCGAGACTGTGTCAGTATGATTACTATCACATCTCTATTCCATAGTCTGTAAATTAGGAATGGATAAGAATGCAGACAGTTCACAGACATGTTATTTTTTCTCATTTTTCTTTCTCTTTCAGGCACTCTTAAATGGCTTACTGAAAATTGTTGCCAAACTTTATTTTTTGCTTCATAAGGCATAAGAGAGTTTCTCCATCCCACCTACCTGCGTCCCCTGTTTCTCACCCTCTTTTTTTCTCTCTCTCTGTCTCTTTAGAAAATGCTCAGAAAAGCATGAGTATCACAGGGTCAGAATATCATTACCAAGTACATTACCACTATAATGAGCTAAATGGTACCTCAGTGTCTTAAAGAGTCTCTGCCTTGTCATATGTGTTGAACTGATTGCTGGAAAATACTAAACTGTAGGGAAGATTTTAATTCATAGCCCTTCTGGGGACAAGGAGGGCTCAGCGATAAAAAAAAATCTGCCTGCAATGCAGGAGATGGGGATTTGATGCTTGGGTCGGGATGATCCCCTGGAGGAGGCCATGGCAACCCACTCCAATATTCTCGCCAGGAAAATCCCATGGACATAGCAACCTGGCAGATTACAGTTCATAGGGTCGCAAAGAGTCAGACACAGATGAACCGACTGAGCACAAACACACACCGGGGCCAAGGAAAGAGTCTGGCTTATTTGAAGTGCATTGAGCTTAATGATATCAAGTACCTCCCTCGAAGAGTACTATTTGAATAAAAAGAATGGATAGTAGTAATAGCCCCATAAACATTTGCTGACATGCATTTATGGGTTCAGTGAAGACACCTTACTTTCACTGCTTCCCCATTTCTCCACCAGATGGCAGAAGAAGGGCCAATACGAGATTAAACTGTGATATGTATTGCTATGATTTTATTTTTATTATATGTACTAGATGGAAATATCTGGAAATGAAGAAAAGGTTGTAGAGAACTTAGGTGAATCTTAGAATTTAGGTTGGAGATAATAAATTAAGCCAGGGATTACAGACCAAAGGATATATTAATCCTCTTTGTGGTATCCTGATGAAATGGCTACTGGGGACAGGAGAATGACTCAATGGGTTCACCCACTCTCCCTTTGTATTTGGAAATATAATAAGAAAGACAAGTGGATATGAGAAATGCTCATTTATCCAGTACTGTAATGGCTCCAGGTCTTACAGGAATTACATTTTCTACTCCTATTTACTGTTACTTTTGAAGCTAAACCCTTAAAATCTATCTCGCTGGATAGTTAAAATGTATGAGGAAGTAAAAAGGGTTAGCTGGGGACCCGAGGGCCATCAGCCAATAAAAAGAAGAGCCTGCATTCTTACAGCTGGTAAATGTTTAACATCTTGGCAATGTCAAGTGTTGCCCAAGTTTATTTACCAAGTTCTTAAACAGACTGGGGAAAATACTTTATTATTCCTGTATAAATGGATTTAAAAGGGGAAATTTGTAAAAGACAGCGTGCTTCAGTCAGAAAACAATGCCATTCCCCTTCACTCTCCTCCATATCAAACACCAACAGCATTTCTCATGATTTACACAGTCTGTCTTTTGAGATAAATGTCCATTAGATTACAGCTGAGAGAGAAAGGGAGTGAATTGTAAAAAAAATTGTTTTGGGAATATTCTTTTCAGGTAATAACCTGCATGCTAGGAGTGGAAAATTAATTTTAAGACAGTGGATCAAAGATTTTTTTAAATCCATATTTGTGAAGAATATTTTAAGAAGCACACACATATTTATGATACTTTTTTTTGCACAGCCACTCTGTTTTCTGAGACTTTGGCTTAAACCTTTTCTAGTCACCATAGCAACAAAGATACAAAAACAACATCCACACTAAGAGCTGAATATATGAGGTAGAATTTCCAATGATACACACAGAATGTATATTTGACCTAAGCATTACAAAAAGAGATTAATGTAATCTTAGACACAGTAAATTGTCTGAGTGAGTCACAAAATGGAAATAGTGTATATGGCTAGGAAGATGTAATCTCATAAATGATATGAAGAAAAATAGTGTTGGATTCCCCTTCTCTCCAGAAACTCCCTCTTGCCTTCTCCCTTCTCACTTCCTGATGTAAAGAATGTCATGGGGAAACTTGAAGAAAATCATTCTAAGGCTTTATTTTTCTTCTTTCTAAAGTCTAAGTCTATTTTCTGAAATAAATGATTTATTTTTAGACAAATCATAAACCTGTAATCTGAGACACAGGTCTTGCAAAAACACTTCAGCACTTCCAATTCCTGGCTGTAAATTGCTTTCCTAAAAACCCTTCTAAATGTTCACTCTGCATTCTGAAAGAAGCAAACAGATGCTGAAATTTCACCCTGATAAGCTCTGACTACTGTCTAGGGTGCTTCTCACACAGAATCCGTGAAAGCAGGGGGATGCATAGATTCTACAGTGGAATAAAGGCTAGACCCACGCTCACAGTTCTGCCCTGGACTTTGAGTAGCATCTTGAAAGGAACCAAAAAGGGGTCCTGCTCTCTCTGTGACAAGGGTAACACCAGCAGTGAGATGAATGAGCACTGGGGAGTTTTTGGGCAAGGGTGAAGAGCCACGGGAGAGAAGCAGGGAAGTGTGAACGTCACAGACACAAAGAGAAGGCCAGCAGGGAGCCTCACCCAGATGCTAAATAAACGCTCTTGGATATGATTGAGTGATCAAAGGGTGGTGTTAGTGTCAGCCAGTCTCAGCATCATCACCTACGGATGCCTTTGGCAAGCTAGATCCTGATTTATTTGGGGGGTTGGACTGTTGAAGGAATGCTGTGCCCTTGGGCTCATTGTGAATGGGCAGCCATTCCTCTCGATTGAGCCACACTCCTCTGGTTTTGGAAGCCTGTGTTGAGCACCTGCCCTGTGAAGAGCTGTCTCAGGTGTATTTTTTAGACTCCATGGGAGTGGCTACAACCTAGCTCTTCAGTGTTCTTATGTCTAAAATGAGATACAAGCCACCAGTAATAAGTAACTTATATAAGTAACATTTAAGTACAAAATCTAACTTATAATACTGCATGGTGGTAAAGAAAAAAATTTAAGCAGCTGTTGTAAAACTTTAAGGCCCTTTTCATCAGAATGTTCTTCTGCTAGCATCCATCAAGGAGGTAGCAAAGCAGAGTAGGGAGAATGTTGGCTTGAGAGGCCGGAGAAGCAAATTTAAGTCCCATATGGTTGGAGACCTGCCGTGAGACCTGAAAAAACCTCTCAACCTCTCTGCTGTCCAGTTTTCTCATTGGCAAAAGTAAAATGCTTGTCTAGAACACCTTATTTTGAATATTTGGTTATTCTCATGAGAATTAACTAAAGAATTGAGAGTGTAGTGTCTCTGGTAAGTCAATTCTACTTCTGACTCCCTCAGATAATCCTCTAGACACCCAGAAAAAAGGGAGATACATTTACATTCAAATTTTCCAGTTGGGTTTGGGAAATCAGAATTAAAAGCCAACACATCTTACATTCCAGAAAACATGGCTCTAGGGTGGGAAAGAGAGAAGCCAACTGCTATACAGTTAACACCAGACCTGTCTCTGCTCCTGACCTGCCTGGCCACCCCTGTCCAGGTCAATCACTTGGAAAGGCTAGCAACCAAACAGCCATGTGCATAAAGGGAGTGGGTATGACAGCAGGTGGGAGAAAGAGATAAAAGACTTTTCTGGTCCCTAAGTAAATAAAATTTCTTTAGTATTGAGTGGAGAAGAATACGCATTATTATTGGTTACCTAAGACCAACTTTTAGGACTTTCAACACTCTTAGACTTTTCCAGTTAAAAAACAATGTGGTGTGTGCACGTACATATGCATTGTATGTACATGTATATATTATATCCTGGGTTCCCCTGGTGGCTCAACAGTAAAGAATCCACCTGCACTGCAAGAGTCACAGGAGCTGCAGGTTTGATTCCTGGGTTGAGAAGATCCCAGGGATCCCATAGCAACCCGTAGCAACTCACTCCAGTATTTTCACCTAGAGAATCCCATGAACAGAGGAGCCTGATAGTCTACAGTCCATAGGGTCGAAAAGAGTCAGACACCACTGAGCAACTTATCACGCCCACATTATCCCTTATATAACAATCCCAGAGAAGTGCTAACCTTTCCACTAGCAGGCTCCTCTTTGATTCTACATCTTACTCTTTGTCTTTAGCAATAAGGCATAAGCCCAATGAGATACAGAGATTTGAAATGTGCCAAAGTCTTTTCTAGATATTCTTCTTTGTGTGAACACTCCCTTCATCCTGCCTTCTGCCACCGTTCTCCCACCATTACAAAGTATAAGTACAGAACTTGAGAATTCTAACTACTGTGGGAAATTGTAATTGCCTACATATCTTATATTTGCTACTGTTTCCATGACAGACTGTCTTCTTTCTAGGAGAAAGAAACATTTCTAAAAGATCATCATTATATCACTTTGAAAGATTAAAAAAAAAAAGATGGAGGCTCTGGGAAAGTATTAAGATGAAATAACACTGTATGGATCTAAAATTACTTATAACATTTATAAAATTCCTCAAGCACTTCTAATCTGCTAAAATTTAAAGTTCAGCCTTTTCCTTGTGTTTCTTTTTTTTTGGCACAGAATACAAAAGGGTAAATAACTTTTGAACATTTTTTTGGTGATACCATAAGATTTGGATTTATTGATGTGGATCAATGCGGAATGATACATTTTATGCTGAAGAGGTCATTGCTATTTTGGCATAGAATAGAGAGGTTATATTATCTCTTCAGTGATTCTCATTTGGACTATATTTCTCTTTGCTTTCCCCATATTGTTCTACAGTTACTCACATAAGGATTTTACAGCCATCAATCTATTTGCCAATTCTTTCTGTAATTTCAACATCAGTTTTTGATCCTCCTAGAAACTTTTGTGAAGTGATATGTGATGAATGTTAATTTATATCCCAAAAAGATATTGTTCCTCAGCCTAGATACACAGGATTGGATAGTTTCAGAAGACCCAGTTGAGAATACATAGGATACCACACACAAACACACACACACACAATTAATAGCAATAATGAAAATGACTCCCCTCTCTTTATTCCTCACCTCTGTTTCTCTTATGGATCATCCACCAATAACATTAGAGATAATGTTCTTAAAAGATAAAGTTTCCACACTTGGCCATATCTTTATATAAAGCAGCTCACAATTAATTACTGACAACTGTGAATGAGTTTATCATAGTCTCTGAGTTCTGACAGAAGAGATAGATTTTTCTACGAACCACTAAGTATCTCAAAGGGCATGGGGAATGTTAGAAGGAAAAATTATGTGAGTGAGGAGAACATGGTGGGAAGAAAAGAGAGAGAAGGTATTGAAGAAAACTCTGCAGTATCATATTGAGTCTAACAGGACTGGATCCAAATTCTGGATCCTTTGTTCAATACTTGTTTTGTATGCTTGAACTAGTTATTTGATCTCTATGATCATTAGGTTATTCAGGTGTAAAAGAATAAAAATACCTACATCACTGGATTGATTTGAGAATTATGTTAAATTGTAAGTTTAAAGCATATAGTACAATTCCATTAAAAATAATTTTTACTTTCATCAATTTGTAATTTCCCAAGCATAAAAATAATCTCCATATGACTATGGAAAAAAACTTGAAACATTTCTTTTTTGAAGAATGGTAACCAAATGAATTTCTTATTCTAAGGAAGTAGTTAAATGTTTGGAAGGAAACTATCTATAAAACAGAGCTTAACACTGATACCTAACAATGGAGAAAATGAAAAGTGAATTAGAGCAGGTTTATGCTACAAGGGACACATTTTAGAGAGATATATTATGCAAAGAGTAACCAAAAGAAAGCTGGAGTGGCTGCAGTAACATCAGATAAAATAGACTTTAAGACAAAGGATATTCTTAGAGAAAAGGGGGCCATTTAGTAATGATAAAAGGAAACAAGAACATATAACCAGAAGATATAATAATTATTAAGTGTATATTATGCTCCTTACAACAGAGATTGCTCCAAAATGCATGGAACAAAAACTGACAAAATGATAGTAGCAATACACAAGTCAACAATTTCAGTTGGTGATTTAAATACTCCTCTCTCAGTAACTGACAGAATTAGAAAGATCAGTAAGAAAGATTTGAACAGTGTGAACCAAATTGGCCTAGTTGACATATTTAATGCACTCCATCACCAACGGCAGAATGCACATTCTTTTCAAGTGGATGTGGGAAAGTTCCCAATATAGATATTATGACAATTCCATAAAGCAAATAATAATAAATTTTATAGGATTAAAATTATACTAACTAATTCTATGACTACAATGAAACTAAATTAAAAACCAAATCACACAAAAAAATCTGGGAACTCAAAATTTGGAAATTAAACAGCACAATTCTAAATAGCTCATGTGTCAAAAAAGAAGTCATACTTATGAACACCGGGCCAGGGAGGAAGGAGAGAGTGGGGATGTATGGAGAAAAGAACATGGAAACATTATTACCATAAGTAAAAGAGAAAGGCAATGTGAGTTTGCTGTGTGACTCAAGGACTCAAACCTCCTCAACCCAGGGCTCTGTAATAGCCAAGAGGGATGAGATGGGGAGGCAGGTGGGTGGGAGGTTCAAGAGAGAAGGGACATAGGTATATATGGCTGATTTATGTTGGTGTTTGGCAGAAACCAATCTGGTCCCATCACTTCATGGGAAATAGATGGGGAAACAGTGTCAGACTATTTTTTTGGGCTCCAAAATCACTGCAGATGGTGACTGCAGCCGTAAAATTAAAAGACGCTTCCTTCTTGGAAGGAAAGTTATGACCAACCTAGATAGCATATTCAAAAGCAGAGACATTACTTTGCCAACAAAGGTCTGTCTAGTCAAGGCTATGGTTTTTCCAGTAGTCATGTATGGATGTGAGAGTTGGACTGTGAAGAAAGCTGAGCACCGAAGAATTGATGCTTTTGAACTGTGGTGTTGGAGAAGACTCTTGAGAGTCCCTTGGCCTGCAAGGAGATCCAACAAGTCCATCCTAAAGGAGATCAGCCCTGGGATTTCTTTGGAAGGAATGATGCTAAAGCTGAAACTCCAGTACTTTGGCCACCTCATGCAAAGAGTTGACTCATTGGAAAAGACCCTGATGCTGGGAAGGATTGGGGGCAGGAGGAGAAGGGGACAACAGAGGATGAGATGGCTGGATGGCATCACTGACTTGATGGACGTGAGTCTGCGTGAACATCGGGAGTTGGTGATGAACAGGGAGGCCTGGCGTGCTGCGATTCATGGGGTCGCAAAGAGTCAGACATGACTGAGCGACTGAACTGAACTGAACTGAACACAATATTATAGAGAAATTATTCTTCAATTAAAATAAATACATTTAATTATAAAAATAAATCACAAAACAAGTTAGAAAGTATTGTGAGCTAATTAAAAATGAGAACAAATCATATCAAAATCTGTACCCTATGGCTAAAATAGTGCTTAGAGGAAAATTAGTGATAAATACTTACACAGTATTAAAAAGAAAGATCTAAAATCACTAATCTAAGTTTCCATCATAAGAAGCTGAAAAAGAAAAGTAAATCAAACCCAAAGGGAGCAGGAGAAAATAATAAAAAGCTGAATGGAAATTAGTAAATTAGAAAACAGAAAAACAATTTCAATTACACTAAATTTTGGTTGTGAAAACATTAACAAAATTGATAAACCTTTACTTAGCGTGACCAAGGAAAGATGAAAGTAGACATAAATTGCCAAAATCAGGAACAAAAGAGATACATTAACACAAGCTATGAAGAAATTAAAATAGTTATAAGGGAATATTATGAATAGCTTTATTTAACAAACTAGACAATTTAAATGAAATGGACAAATTCCAAGAAAGACATAAATTACTAAAACTGACTTTAAAAGAAATAATCTGAATGGATCTACATCATGTAATTAAATTGAATTAGCAATTAAAACTCTTTCCATATAGAAAATCTGAGACCAAATGACTTTACTGGTAAAATCTATCAAGTCATTTCTTCAAGGGAAGAAATAACACTAATTCTACACACAGAAAATAAAGGAAGCAATACTTATCCATTTATTTAATGAGGCCAGCATTACTTTGATGGCAAAGCAAGACAGTTATCGTAAGAAAAATGAATAAATAAAACTATGGAATAATAACCATCACTCACTAATTTTAACTATGGAATAATAACAAAGTTTATTTACAAAACATTAGCAGATCAAATTCACAGATATAAAAAAAAGACAATAAATGATGTAAAGCAGGATTTAGGAGAGTAGTTTTCAGTTCAAAAATCAATGTATTGTGCAATATACAATGTTAAGAGGAAAAAGGGCAAAAACCATATAAACATCTCAATAAATGTAAAAAAAGAACTACAAAAAGCACAATACCCATTAGTGTTTAAAATTCCCAACAAACAAGGAGGAAAAGAGAACTTCCTTAATTCAATAAAGAGCATCTATAAGAAAACACAATAACCCTACAGCTGATATCATACTTAGCGAAGGACTAAATTCTCTCTCCCTTAGACTGGTACATTAATTGTATATCGGGCGCTCTATTCAGTGAAGTAAAGCAAGGAAAAAACCTAATGTTATACAGATTAGAAAGGCAGATGTAAAATATTTTGTTCACACATGAAATGATCTTGTATATAAAAAATCCTAAGGAATCTAAGAAAAAGCTGTTGGAACTAATAGTAAGTGTTTAGCAAGGTAACATGAAGATGAACACACAAACAGCAATGTATTCTTATATATGAGCAACAACCTAAAAATACAAGTAATAAAAGAATTCCACTCACAACAATATAAAAGAGAACATAATACTTAGGAATAATTTCTATTTCTTTTAAAAGATAAGACCTCTACATTGCAAATCACAATACATTGCTGAAAGAAATTAAAGAAGACCTAAATAAATGAGAAATATGTCATGTTCATGGTTTGTATAACTTGATATTAAGATGTCAACTTTCGCAAATTGATTCAGAGATTAAAAATGATCTCTACCAAATTCTGGTATTATATTCAAGTTGATCCTAGGAATATATGTAAGAGCAAAGACATAGAATAGTCAGAACAATTTTGAGAAAGAGGAACAAAGTTGAAGGACTTAACATTACCTGATTTCAAAGCTCTCCATAAAGCAATAGTAGGCAGGACAGTGTGATGTCACTATAATGGCAAACATAAAAATCAATGGTTCAGAATAGTCCAGAAATAAGACCACATATATATGTTCAATTTATTTTCAACAAATGTGCCAGGGTAATTCAAAGGGAGAAAAACATTCTTTTCAACAAATGGAGCTGAAATAATTGGATATCTATTGGCAAAAATATAATAATAACTTTAAGTTGATCACAGAAATTGAATATAAGAGTTGAAACTCAAAGAGAACACAGGAGAAAAATCTTTGTGATTTTAGATTAGTAAATATTCCTTAGATATGACATCACAAGCACATCTTCACAAGATACTACTAAGAAAATGAAAAGACAAGACAGAGGGAAATATTTTCAAAACATCTGATAAAGGACTTTCATATAAACAAGTAACTTTTACAATTCAATAATAAACAACCATTAAAAATGAGAAATGATTTGAACAGACATTTCTCTAAAGAAGATATACAAATGATTAATAAACATATGTGTTCCATGCCACCAGTCATTAATGAATGCAAATTAAAACTTCAGAAACCACCACACACTTATTGCATGCACATGTGTGTGCTAAGTCGCTCCAGTCGTGTCCGACTTTTTGCGACGCAATGGACTGTAGCCCTCCAGGCTCCTCCGTCCATGGGATTTCCCAGGTAAGAATACTGCAGTAGGTTGCCAGTTCCTTCTCCAGGGGATCTTCCTGACCCAGGGAGTGAACCCATGTCTCCTGCATTGGCGGCAGACTCGTTACCACTGAGGCACCAAGGAAGCCCCCATAAACATAATGGTAAACAAAAGAAGCTAAATGCATTAAGCTATAATGATTACATTTTAAATAATTTCTAAAAAAGACAAAAAAGCTTGGGGCTAGGGAGAAATCAAGGATTATCTGAAAATAGTTCAAGGGAATTTTTTCATTGATGAAAATGTGCTAAAACTGAATGCTTCTGAATGTTTATAACATCTTTCTTAAAAAATCAAAACTAGAAGCAACCAAGATATTCTTTAAGAGGCAAATGGCTAAACAAACTACAGTACAGCCATATGATAAAATACTATTCAGTCATAATAGAAATGTGTTATCAAGACACAAAAAGACATGGATGCATCTTAACTGCATACAGCTAGTAAAAGGAGCCAAGCTGAAAGAGCTAGGTACCAAATGAAGAGTCAGTGTTAGCGAGATAGTAAAAGAATCACTGGACAGGGAAGATGGATTGGGAAGCACGCTGCAGTCCATGGGGTCGCAAAGAGTGGAACGTGACTGACCGACTGAACTGAAAAGAATCACAGGTTGCCAAGAGTTCAAGGTCATGGTGGGGGAGTATTGAATAAGTGAAGAACAAAGGATATTTTAAAGTGGCAAAACTATTCTGTATGATACTGAAAGTGTGGGTACACACCACTATGCGTTTTGTCCAAACCCAGTGAACTTTAAACCATGAAGAATGAAACTCGGTTTATGTAAACTTTTAAGAAATCATTTAAGATGTCAGGGGATACAGGGAGTAATGCAAACTATAACAAGAGACTCTAACTATATCACAGTGTATGGAACAACCTCACTAAGAGCAAAGAAAAGGTGCTGACCCAAGTAATTTAGGAAATGAGTGGAGTCTGTAAGACTTAAAGGAGAAAGAATTTGCACATAAGCACTGTACTCTGACTAGTAAAGTTGTTTCTAACAGGAACGTGGACTAATGATTCTGAAACTACTACCTGTATATTGGAATTGACCAAGCAAGTGAATGGATGATAAATAATGAGAGTGAGATTTCTCACTATTACAGCGGATATTAACAGACAAGCAAGGGGAGAAGGCCACAATGAACCATGAATGGATTAGGTTTGGTGACATCAGTATGAACTCATGTTTAGCTTAATAAAGATACAGATAGTTATATAACAAAAGATTTTAAATATGTATAAATACATAGGTTAGTACACTTACATAGATTTCTTTGCTCTGTCTGCTGAAAGGCTCCAGAAGCACCAACACCCCAGTAGCAATAAGCACACCTTGTATGCAGATCTTGGTTTCTAATACCATTCCCAAAAAAAGGAACTAGAACTCCTTGGAGAAATGGCTGGTTCTAAGGCTAGGTCAACAAGATGATCCTGGAGCACCTTACAGTCCAGAAGGTAGGAAGGAAGTGTCCAAAAAATAAAAATGAGACCAAAACAAACAGAACCCCACAATAAGGGATATAGGAGTCAACTAAAAGAGCTTCCAATGTCCAGTGCTGAAACCATTTGGGGAAAAAAAATCAGATAAAAAGTATTGCCTTATAATTCAAAGTGCAAAATAAATGTCTGTGAGCACATATTGATATAAAGAATTGAATGGATAAATTACTGGGTATAAGGTAAGTATCTCCTATGCAGAAGAATTCCAAATAATTTATGTAGATACTCTGTCCTCAAGAGGTAGGGCATATCTCCCCACACTTTTAGTGTGGCTGTGTGCCTTTCTTCAGAAAAGTACAGTATGAAACAGGGAATGAAAAAATAACTTTGCAGTGCAGAAATCTGATAGACATGACCTCAACCAGGTGACCAAGGTTAATGACCACAGTGATGTTATGTTGATATGATTCTTAATACAATGTAATGAAAAATGGTACTTAATCTCTTTGGTCTTCCTCTCCCAAACCATAATCCCAATCTAACCATGAGAGGAAAATCAGATAAATTCCTGCTTGGTAACAACCTAGAGGGGTAGGATAGGGAGAAGGGGAAGGGATGTTCAGGTGGGCGGGGACATGGGTAAACCTAGGGCTGGTTCATCTTGATGTTTGGTGGAAACCAACACAAGACTGTAAAGCAATTACCCTTCAATTAAAGATAAATTTTAAAAAATCAGACAAACTCCATCCAAGAGTCATTCTATAAAATACCAGACAAAGTCTCCTCAAAACTGTCAAGTCATCTATAACAAGGAAAGCCTAAAAAAGCGCCACAACTAAGAAGAAACTTAAGGAGACTTGATGACTAAATGTAATGTGATGTCCCAGATGAGATTCTGTAACAGAAAAAGGAAATTAGGTAAAAACTAAGAAAACTAAATTATGTCCATAATAATGTTTCAACACTGGCTTATTAATTGCAGCAAATATACCATGCTAATATAAGATGTTAACAGAGGAAAGTGAGTGTGGGTATATGAGAACTCTCTGAACCACTCTCACAAGCGTTTGGTAAATCTAAAATTGTTCTAAAAATAAAGTTTAGGTACAAAAAATTTACTCTTTTTTTCTGTGATGTTATAAGACTGATCAAGGGAGAAATATATAGAAGAGTCTGGGATAAACTGAACTGATAGCATACAGATAAATTCCAGAAAAATGTGTTCCCTGTGGTTTTGTACTGGTTTAGTGCTAAAGTGGCAGCCAGAAAAGATTCAGAGTTAGAATGATCACTTATATATTTGGCAGAAATTTCTACTATTAACAGCTGAAAAAACATGACATGGAACCCTTGAACAGAACTGAAACAGGAAAATACAAACTCTCTCAACTTTGTTTTCTGTATGCAGCTGACATCTCCTAGGAACAAATGGCTGGATTTTTCTTTGTAGAGCCTGCA
This sequence comes from Oryx dammah, assembly GCF_014754425.2. NCBI lineage: Eukaryota > Metazoa > Chordata > Mammalia > Artiodactyla > Bovidae > Oryx > Oryx dammah. The sequence continues at coordinate 14,398,540 of NW_024070208.1, forward strand.
AGATGTTTCTTTCAGGAAACTAGCTTTAATAACTGTAGAATGCTGTCTAATGTTCAAAGACTCCTTAATTCATTTGATGCCTAAAAGGACTTTGTGAAGTGGGTTTTGTTATTACTTAGAGGAAGAAACACATGCAGGGACAGTGAGTAATTTGCACAAACTATACATCTAAACGGTGGGCTTCCCTGGTGGCTCAGTTGGTAAAGAATCCTCCTGCAATGCAGGAGATGAGGGTTCAATCCCTGGGTTGGGAAGACCCCCTGGAGAAGGAAATGACAACCCACTCCAGTATTCTTGCCTGGGAAATCCCACAAACAGATGAGCCTGGTAGCTACAATCCATGGAGTTGCAAGAGTCAGATACACTTAGTGACAAAACCACCATACATCTAAATGGTAGTGGAATTGGAATTAACACCTAATACCCTTTCTACAACTAAAATGTGTTTTGAGAACGCCTTTGTTCTGTCCTTTGGCACATGTTAGAAAATTCCAGGCATTTAGAACAAAGTGGCATCTGTTGAATGAGAACATCACAGGTGGTCTTTGGCCTTCTAAGTGGGCATGGGTACAAATCTCAAATTTATTCTGCCTATCACTGTCTCAATTCAGTCATTTAGTTTCTTCTTTCAACCTGTTCCCCAAAGGCTTTTATTGTCTCTGCTTCTTGAACGAGTCTGATCTGATCTTTGGGTCTCATCATTCCTGCTCAGCTGGTAAGCAGTCCCTATATACCTTACTTGATCTTGCTTCATACCATAATTCAGCTTTCTTTTTAACATTTTGTTTCCCTTTTTTTTTTTGGTGATAACATTTAAGTTCTACTCTTTTAGCAAACGTCAATTATGCAGTGTAGTGTTATCAACTATAGTCACGTCTTTTACATTAGATCCTCAGATCTTATTTATCTTACAGCAGGAAAGGCGGCTTTGAATTTCTCACTCACTTGCCTGATACTGAGACACTGGTCTCTGTCCCTGTTTTGCCTTGGTGCTGACCAAGAGTGATACATAACAAAGAGCATTAGGCTGTTAGAGATGACCCAAATGCCATTTCAGATAGGCTCTCTGCACTATTTTTAAAAGAAAAATGAAGTACTTGAGAATTCACAGAGTTATTATGAACATGTAATTCTACTTCATCTCTCTTCTCAGGGAGATAAGTCTTAATATGTGCCACTTCTATTGAAGGCGGTGAGGAATTGGGTCATTATCTTCAGTTTCACAGTAATATTTCACTGACCCTTAAAAATACTATTAAAATGGCATAGAAATGAATTCTTCAAATCAGACTTTAACAGGGGAGAAAAATAATACTGTACATTAGAAAAATAAGCTTTTCTTTAGGATGGGACCTTGGGTTTTAACAATCTAACCTATTAAGGTACAAGACATTATGAGATGTATTTATTAATAGTTTATTAATAGTTCCTATCTTTGTTGGGGTTATTATGGAAGAGATTCACATATCACATGACAATGTGGAGGGCCTTGAGAAATGGAACTGATGACTTTCGAAGTCAGTCTTTTAAATCTATGTATCAAATGAAATTTTGTATTGGTTCACCCCAGTCCATTAAAGCTCATCTGTGTTGCCAGACTGATATTTTCCCCGTGCAGTGCTTTGGCAAGTCTCATCACCTCTGGCTTCTACTTCTGAATTTGAGTCTACATGCTCCTAGGAAGACTGAGAGAGTCTTATACTTCTAAAGGCTGTAGAGCCACTGGTTTTTGCCTCCATGTGACTGACCGGGCACTGAATGGCAATGTTCTCTTGCCTTCAGAGGCTGCCAAGTAGGCTAGGGAAGAACAATCTTGGAGGGCTAAAAACTTAGAATGAGAAAGCAGGGAGAAGGGTCCACCTACAAGTGCTGAGAAGTGAACCTAACAGAGGGAATGCTGTCTCACAGCATATGGAAATAAGCCACAGGTATGGGCAGGGGCATTTGAAGTAAGAAGATTGTCTTGTAGAGGAGGAGCTCAAAGCAGAAGAGCAGGGACATTATGAGAGACAAGAAGAGGAACGCTGTGAAGACTGCAGAATGAAGGGCTGGATACTGAGAAGTCCAGGCAGGCAGAAATTATAAAGAATCTGTTAGCAAGTAGCAGGGCTTCACCTTCTATGTCAAAGTTCAAAAACAAGACTCTAGTCTCTGACTCATCCTTGTGGCTTGGGAACAAAGAGGTGGGCAGGCAAGAGTAAGGCAGGGCATGGTGCAAGAGACAATGGCCAGCAAATAGAACACAGGCTACCTGGGATGGTGGGGAAGGGGAAATGGGGAGTCGGTGTTTTATGGGTATAGAAATTCAGTTTGGAATGATTAAAAAGTTCTGAAGGTAGATGTGGTGACGGTTGCTTTACAATGTGAATGAATGTACAATATGAAAATACTGTGCATTTAAAAATGGTTAAAATGATAAATTATATGTCACGTCTACTGCAATAAAAACATTTGAAAAGAAGAAAAAAACTTTTTAATATCGAAACCATAAGATTTCCAATGCAGGAACTCAGGCACTAGGGACAAGGGAGAAACCAAATTCTCAAAACTGGCACCTGAGGTAGAGACTAGCTCTTGGGGCTAAGATAGAAGGGCCTATGTATAAGGGAAAAGCTGGACTGGGAAACACGTAACTTTGTGCAGAGACTCACGGTGTGTTCTGGAACTTTTTGTTGCTGTTTAAACCTCAGAAGGTTGAGCCTGAAACTGGACGTAAGTAGCCTCAGCTATGGAGGGAGAAGCCTGGAGAGTTTGGATATTGGGCAAGGCTAATTCATGTTGGTTTCCTGTGGTCTCATTTTCCTTACCCAGAACTCACTTTGGGGATGACAAGAAGAAACATCAGCCCTGAGAAAAACCAGAGCCCCCACTGAAGGAAATAATTTGGGAATGAACAGAGTAGAAAGAGGATATGGAGCTTCTAAGATTTTAGGCCAACTCACTAACTGGTAGACAATTGTTCCTTTTAAAGAACTCTATGCCTTCTCACTAATGAATTCATGTCCCCATAGAGCCATAAGGGATGAGAATTTGGCCCAAATGTATACTTAAACTGGATTGCCTTGTAAGAAGGCTTTAAAAAAAATAAAAGGCAGCCACCTGTGACTTATTAAGACTGTTAATGTACTCATTGACATAAATACCTGAAGGGTTTTCTACAACAGCTGGAACATGGCTCACAGATCTTTTGTGTCTGCTTTTTAATGTACTTCCAATGTGACTTCATAAAATTGTAACCGCTACCACCAGTGGGACTGTGGCTTTGTTTAACTCCCTGAGTCCATCTTCCATCACTATTGATGTTAAGTGGTTATTAATACGGCCTACTCTAAATGTCTTAAAGATAAAAATCAAAACCCACATAAGTTACCAATTGAGAGACAAGGCTTAAAAGTCTTAGGCAATTCAAATCTGCATGTCCTTGGCCACAACCCTCACAAAATGGCATTTTTCTAGCTCTACCCTCATACACTCTGTGTAGAGTCTTCAGCCCCCTCAAATTCATCCAGTGAGGGTCTTAGGAAGGCTCAAATTCTTCCTATTTGGCATCGCAAGGGTTCAAACAACTAACCTTCTTGGTCCCCTTGAGACCCCAGTGTGCCCGGACTTCCATGTGCTGTATCTTCTTTGCCTGAGGGAAGAGGTTGGCCTTCAATGCCCACCAGAGAGGCTGACTGTTCCAGATGTCCAAACTGAGGCTGACGGTGGCCTAGGTAAAAGGAATGAATATTTGGGTCACTGCTGTCCATCATGACAGACCCTGTACTGTCCTCAAAGCCACTCTGTCTCCACCTTATTGTCCTTGAGCTTTGTTCAGTTCAGTTCAGTCGCTCAGTTGTGCCTGACTCTGCAACCCCTTGGACTGCAGCACACCAAGCTTCCCTGTCCTTCACCAACTCCTGTTTGAGCTTGCTCAAACTCATGTCCTTTGAGTTGGTGATGCCATCCAACCATCTCATTCTCTGTCCTCCCCTTCTCCTCCTGAACTCAATCTTCCCTAGCATCAGGGTCTTTTCAAATGAGTCAGCTCTCCGCATCAGGTGACCAAAGTATTGGAGCTTCAACATCAGTCCTTCCAATGAACACTCATGACTGATCTCCTTTAGGATGGACTGACTGGATCTCCTTGCCATCCAAGAGACTCTCAAGAGTCTTCTCCAACACCAAGTTAAAACACATCAATTCTTAGGCTCTCAGCTTTCTTTATAGTCCAATTCTCACATCCGTACATGACTACTGGAAAAACCATAGCTTTGACTAGATGGACCTATGTCAGCAAAGTAATGTCTCTGCTTTTTAGTATGCTGCCTAGGTTGGTGATAGTTTTTCTTCCAAGGAGCAAGCATCTTTTAATTTCATGGTTACAGTCACCATCTGCAGTGATTTTGGAGCCCAAGAAAATAAGGTCTGTCACGGTTTCTGTTGTTTGCCCACCTATTTCCCATGAAGTGGCATGAAGTGAATATGAGCTTTGTTCAACTACTGTCTATTCTTTCAGTCCACAGTGTTCATTGACAACCTATTATTTACTAAGCCCCAAAGTAGGCTCGTGGTGTATAGTTATGTCCAAGTAAGCATCACGGAGTTTAGATTCCTGTGTGTAGACTGACAGCCAGCAAGCGAACAAGCTAAGTAAGATGGACAATTACCGACATGAAGTGCTGAGAAGGAAATAGTCACGGTGCTGTGATGAGGAACGAGAGTTGATGGGACTGCCAGGAGGCGGCCTCATTCAGGAAACGACATTTACATTGAGAACCAAAGGGAGAGAAAAACAACCCTTTAAGGATTACACACACACACACATCTGTTTATTTAACAATATTTTGGAATCTCTGTTGTGCTTTGGAACTGGGCTGGATTCTGGGAGTAGAGCCATAAACAAAACAGAGGTGGTCTTGGCCTTATGAAATTTACAAGCAAGTAGAACAGATACTGAACAACTAACGAACATGATGTAGGTGCTGATGTAGAAAACCAGAGGGTTTAGGGAGGGAAGAACAGAAGGAGCCAGCAATCTGAGGGGCTCCAGGGAAGGCTTCCTGGTGAAGTGATATTTAAACTCAGCTCCGAAATATAAATGAAGTTAGTTCAGTAAATACGTGGATAGAGAGTTTCAGGCAAAACATGTGCAGAGCATGTGTAGAGGCCCGGAGGCAGGAGAGATTAGTCTTTCCAAGAACGAGTCTTATAGTACTAATTCTTTCTCCAGAGAGTCTCAGTCTTCACAGAAACAGCTTGTCATGGGCTCGTTCCATCAGTCCTCCAGACATGCTGGCCACGGGGTCCACAGCTCACACTTCAGCCAGGACTCTGCTACACCACGGTGAAAAGACCCGAGTTCAGGCTTTCAGTCTGCAGTTTCTTGAGCACCTAGCCATGAATTATGGTTCTCTAGATGAACTTCTTGCCTTCAAGAAACAACTGGTCACTTAGTAGAGGAGTAAAGAGTGTTATATTAAAATTATGTATAAAGAACTATGGGAAGATAGAGCAAGGAGTGATTGACTCACCCTGGAGGCCACAGAGAGGTCATCTCAGAGGGAAAGGAGAGAGAGAGAAAGAAAAGGTAACACCGATATGGGGATGAACACATGGAAAACGTGTGTGAGAGAAAGAACTGTGTGCCTGGAAAATAACAAGATATTGGTGAAATAGACTGTTCTTATGAACTCGATGGACATGAGTTTGAGTGAACTCCAGGAGTTGGTGATGGACAGGGAGGCCTGGCTTGCTGCAATTCATGGGATCACAAAGAGTCGGGCATGACTGAGTGACTGAACTGAACTGAACTGATGAACTCTACAATGAACATATTGCATACATTGTATACACCTCGAATACAATTTCTTCCATAGTGCTGACTTCTCTGCATTTAGCAATTGAGGTGAATTTGTAACTGATGAGATTCTCCAAGGAGGCAGAATTAAAGGCTAAAGAAATAAGTGATCCAATGCCAGTAGTCATATGAGTGAAAGAAAGAGGAATACCCCACGAGCCAAACTGAGGCCACAAAGCTTTACTTCCCCTTGACACATTTCAGCTGCCTTCACAGATAATCAGGGATTGATTATATACAAGATAGATCCTCTTCTTACCAGGAAAGAAGTCACCTGCCATCCCCACAGGAAGGCCCCCCAGCCCTCTGGTAGCACTCCATATTCTCCAGCCGACCCCCAATGTTGGAGCCTCTGCCATTTGGAAGCTTTTAAGCACAGCTTTTCCCCTGTGACTGATGGGAAAAATCAATTTGCTTGTGGCCATTTCTTAATTAAGGTGGCATTGCACAAAAACAAATTTAGAAATTGCAGTAACTCAGAGCTGTTAGAAAATGAAGACAAGAAGAAGGGGGAAAAGTGGGTGTGGGGAGAATCCTAGAAAGAGGAAATGAGTCCATGTGAGAAACTCTTTCCCAGTGAGCCCCCATATTAATCACAGCTTTCAGGCGGCAGCCTCAGAGGCCACAGCTGGGTGATAATTAGGAACCGAGCAATCATTCGGAAAGGAGTACAAGATGGAACATTATTAGGTGACTTTTTTTTTTTTCTTTTTTTAACCCAGAAATGTACTCTGGTTCCTTAACAGCTTTGAAAAGCAAGAACATTAAACATGAAGGCAGTATGTCAGGAGCAACGGAAAACTCAAGCGTGGGCTTTCTTCTGTCGGTCCTAGAAAGAGTCTAGTCACGTAGTCACATTAAATTAAAATACTCCAGTAGCTGCCAGGGGCTGGGAAGGAGAGAGGGATGAACAGGTGGAGTTTAGGGAATTTTTAGGCAGTGAAACTATTATGTATGATACTTTCAGGTGGATACATGGCATTACATATTTGTAAAATCACAGAAATGTACAACACAAAAATTGAACCCAATGTATAGACTTTAGTTAATAATAATGTGTTAATATTGGTCCGTCAATTATAACAAATATACCAAATCAATGAAAAGGGTTAATAATAGGGGAAACTGGAGGGGAAGAAAGGGAATAAATGGGAGCTTTGTACTTTCTATGCAATTTTTCTGTAAACCTAAAAATGCTGTAACAAATAAAGTCTTTTAGTGAAAAACATTTAGATATTCCAAAGGTTATTTGCTGAATTTGATCTCTTTTACTTTATTCAGTATTCCAAGACATTTATTGAATTTCCACTGCATGCTATTTCCTATTTCAGACACTCAGGACTCAATGGTTAGAGACAAAATCCCTGCCTTCTTGGAGTTTTTTTTTCTGGTTGGGAAACAGATAATCAATTGATAAAAACACAAATAATGTCAGACAGTAAATGTTAAGGAGGGGTATGGATCAGCACAGCGCCCAGACAGCGGAGGTAGAAGCAGTGTGTGTTCGATTTGGTGGTCAGGGAAGTGCTCTCAGCAGGGATGTGTGAGGGTGGCCCTGAGTGAGGAGGTGAGAGAGGAGCCATGAAGCCCACTCAGGGAGAAGTCCTGGAGTCCTGCAGAGAGAGAAGAAAGCCCCCCTGCAATGCAGGACTGTGTGGCTGGAGAGCAGTGAAGAGGAGCTTATCATATGCAAAGAAGCCAAAGTGACGGTTAGAGATCAGATCATATAAGGCCATGCGAGCTGTATAGGGACCCAAGATTTTATTCCAAGCATGCATGACAAAATGTCATGGGAGAAGCAACCCAAGTGTCCATAGACAGATGAAAGGATAAACAAAATGTGGCATATACATTACATACAAAGTGTGGTATATATACAATGAAACATTATTCAGGTTTTTTTTTTAATTAATTAATTTATTTATTTTTAATTTTTACTTTACAATTCTGTATTGGTTTTGGCATAGATTGACATGAATCCACCACAGGTGTACAAAGGAAGGAAATTTTTGCACATGCTACATGGATAAGTCTTGATGATATTATCACCATTATTGGCTAAGTGAAATAAAAGTGAAGGTTAGTCATTCAGTTGTGTCCAACTCTGTGATCCCCTGGACTGCAGCCTGCCAGGCTCCTCTGTCCATGGAATTCTCCAGGCAAGAATACTGGAGTGGGTAGCCATTTCCTTCTTCAGGGGATCTTCTCAACCCAGGGATTGAACCTGGGTTTCCTTCAATGCAGGCAGATTCTTTACCGTTTGAGCCAGCAGGGAAATAAGTCAATCACAAAAAGATAAACACTGTGATTCCATTTATATGAGGTACCCAGGGTAGTCCAATTCATAGACAGAAAGTAGAAGGGTAGTAGCCCAAGGCTGGGAGGAGGAGGCAATGAGGAATGGTTGTTTAATAGACAGACAGTTTTAGTTCTGCAGGATGAAAAGGGTGCTAGAGATGGGTTGCACAATAGTGTGAATGTACTTATACCACTGAGCTATGCCAACTAGCTCACAGTTCTCAGATGACATGATTGTTAGATGTATCCCAATCTCAAAGATGTTAAAATGTAAAGAAAAAAACTTACCTATGTCCATTTCCAGGTTTTTCTGGTGGCTTTAGAGGGTAAAGCGTCTGCCTGCAATGCGGGAGACCCAGGCTCCATCCCTGGGTCGGGAAGATCCTCTGGAGAAGGAAATTGCAACCCACTGTAGTACTCTTGCCTGGAAAATCCCATGGACAGAGGAGCCTGGTAGGCTACAGTCCATGGGGTTGCAAAGAGTCAGACATGACTGAGCGACTTCACTTTCCTTTCCTTATGTCCATTTCCGATGATTATTGTAATAAATTGCCACAAACTTGGTGGCTTAAAACACCAGAAATTTAGGTCCAAGTTGTATCGTGAGGTTGAAACCAAAATCGTATTCCTTCAGAGGCACTAGGGGAGAACTCATTTCCTTGCCTTTTTCAGTTCTTAGAGCTGCGATCCTTACATTCCTTGGCTTGTAACCCCTTCCTCCATCTTTAGCTGCAGTGTCTTCTTTCAATTATCACATTACCGTCTGTGTCTACAGTCAAATCTCCCTTGCCTCCAATTTTTTTCCTTTTGTTTTTTTAAATTTATTTTTTAATTGGAGGAAAGCGAATGTTGTGCTGGTTTCTGCTTTACTTGCCTCCATCTTACAGGGACATTTGTGATTTTATTTAGGGCCCACCTGAATATCCTGGGCAATCTTCCCACATAAAGATTCTAAATCACATTTGCAAAGTCTTTTTTGCCTTATATGGGAACATTTACAGATTCCTAGGATTAGACCCTGGATATTTTGGGGGGCCGATATTCAGCCTATCTCAGAATCTTCAGTTCAGTTCAGTTCAGTTTGTGACCCCATGGACTGCAGCATGCCAGGCTTCCCTGTTCATCACCAACTCCTGGAGCTTGCTCTAATTCATGCCCTTTGGGTCAGTGATGCCATCCAACCATCTCATCCTCTGTTGTTCCCTTCTCCTCCTGCCCTCAATCTTTCTCAGCATCAGAGTTTTCTCCAGTGAGTCAGCTCTTTGCATCAGGTAGCCAAAGTACTGGAGCTTCAGCTTCAGCATCAGTCCTTCCAATGAATATGCAGGACTGATCTCCTTTAGGATGGACTGGTTGGATCTCCTTGATGTCCAAGGGTCTCTCAAGAGTCTTCTCCAACACAACAGTTCAAAAGCATCAATTCTTTGGTGCTCAGCTGTCTTTATGGTCCAACTCTCACATCCATACATGACTACTGGAAAAACCATAGCTTTGACTAGACGGACCTTTGTGGACAAAGTAATGTCTCTGCTTTTTAATAAGCTGTCTAGGTTGGTCATAACTTTTCTTCCAAGGAGTAAGCGTCTTTTAATTTCATGGTTACAGTCACCATCTGCAGTGATTTTGGAGCCCCCTAAAATAAAGTCTGACACTGTTTCCATTGTCTGCCCATCAATTTGTCGTGAAGTGATGGGACCAGATGCCCGATCTTAGTTTTTTGCATGTTGAATTTTAAGCCAGCTTTTTACTCTCCTCTCTCACTTTCATCAAGAGGCTCTAGTTCCTCTTCACTTTCTGCCATAAGCATGGTGTCTTTTGTATATCTGAGGTTATTGATATTTCTCCCAGCAATCTTAGGCTTGCTCAGAATCTTAGGCTTGATGAAAGATGTGGATGTCCCTCAAAGCCATATCCTGCATGAGATCAAAAGGAAGTGAATATGGATAAAGAGGAGTCTGATGACTTGCCCTTGTGCACTCCAACATTCTGAAATCATGAAAAGGAAAGGATCCATCAGAGAGGACTGAGGAGTAGTAGCCTCTAAAGTCTGAGCCAGACAGGACATTATGTGTCTTTGTAGCCAATTAAAGAAGGTTTTCTCAAAAATAGGAAATTATCACTTGCTGAGTAAGATGACAGTTGGTGCCTTTGATAAAAACAATTTAAGAAGAGTGGTGTGTACAAGAGCCAAACTGGATGAATTTAAGTGAAAATGAGTGGAGAGGGAGTGGGAAGAACCAGCATAGAAAACTCGAGTTTTTCTATAAAGAGAAATGGGGTGAGGGTGAGAAGACTGGTGTTTTGCCAGGCCTTCAGAATGGAAAGGGAAGGGACAAAAACATCAAGTGGGACACAGGAAATTCTAATGATGGGCCGTGGATTCTAAATCCACTGAGGTAACGTGAGGATATGGAGGCAGTGATGGACATTGGAGATAAGGTCTGTACAATAGAGATTCTCGTTTGTGAATAATCATTAAAGTTGTGATAGAAAGAGCCTGTTGATCTGTGTCCAGGTCATTATGCCACAAATTAATTCTGCATTTCTAATCACAATGACAAGGAACTAAAGCTACATTGGAGTCTTACTGCATTCAAATGATAAATGGAAGACAAGTCATAATTACAAAGACCACACTCCATTTGATTTTGATTTCTTTTTCTCTCAACCTTATAATGTTTAATTGTTTCATTTCCCCATGAGAAACTACTAATAGCTCTTGGGACAATTATTATGAATTTTTTTATTGAAAGCATTATTTCCCCCTTTTGCTAATTTCACACAACTCTTCTAATACAAAAATTGAAAGTTCATTTTGAGAGAATCTCTAAGACAAATTGTCTTCCATGTAAATGATTACATGACAATATGTAACAAGATATACATTATTATCCTGGAGATTTTGAGAAAGAGGTAGCAAGAATACCAATTATTGAGACCCTGTTTATGTCAATCATTTTTCTAGGAAATTTCTAACCTGTGCAACAACATTGCAAGGTAGGCATTATAATCCTCACTTTACAAATGAAGAAGCAGAGACTCAAACAACATAACTAAGACCACATGGCTGAGAAGTGACAGAACCTGGGAATTTGAACCCTAGTTACCATGACTTCAACACACCTTCTCACTCCTCCACTCTTCCTCTGTTTCTTCCATATACTCTCTGGTACCATCTGCTTGGCAAATTACAGTATCACTGTCTAGTGGGTTGGTATCTTTACTGTGGAAGGGTGGGTTGGTGGTTTGCTTTAGGCCAATAACCCAAGTAAACAGTCTGGTGGTTGTGTTTGTTCATTTCCTCCCTTATTCACTCATTTGACGTGACCACTTACTAGAGACTGTACACAGAATGGTGCTTTCCCACCGAGGCTACCACGTTGTGCTCTCATATAACTGATGCTCCTGCGACTTTTCAATAGCTGAGGAAAAGGGGCCACTCAGTTCTTCCACCTTATTTTCAAATTTTCAATATAAAATGATTAATTGTACCTGCCTCTCAATCATACTTTCTTTTACCATGTTACATGGTACCATGTTACTATACCATGTTACATGGTTCAGTTCAGTTCAGTCGCTCAGTCATGTCTGACTCTTTGCGACCCCATGAACCGCAGCACTCCAGGCCTCCCTGTCCAGCACCAACTCCTGGAGTCCACCCAAACACATGTCCATTGAGTTGATGATGCCATCCAACCATCTCATCCTCTGTCATCCCCTTCTCCTCCTGCCTTCAATCTTTCCTGGCATCAGGGTCTTTTCAAATGAGTCAGCTCTTTGCATCAGGTGGCCAAAGTACTGGGGTTTCAGCTTCAACATCAGTCCTTCCAATGAATATTCAGGACTGATCTCCTTTAGGATGAACTGGTTGGATCTCCTTGCAGTCCAAGGGACTCTCAAGAGTCTTCTCCAACACAACAGTTCAAAAGCATCAATTCTTCAGCACTCAGCTTTCTCTATAGTCCAACTCTCGCATCCATACATGACCACTGGAAAAACCATAGCCTTGACTAGATGGACCTTTGTTGGCAAAGTAATGTCTCTGCTTTTGAATATGCTATCTAGATTGGTCATAACTTTCCTTCTAAGGAATAAGTGTCTTTTAATTTCATGGTTGCAATCACCATCTTCAGTGGTTTTGAAGCCCAGAAAAATAAAGTCAGCCACTGTTTCCACTGTTTCCCCATCTATTTCCCATGAAGTGATGGGACCAGATGCCATGATCTTCGTTTTCTGAATGTTGAGCTTTAAGCCAACTTTTTCACTCTCCTCTTTCACTTTTATCAAGAGGCTCTTTAGTTCTTCTTCACTTTCTGCCATAAGGGTGGTGCCACTAGATAAATGATCATATTTTTAGAATGAAATAACAGCCCACTTACTTTCTAAAAATGAATGAGCTATTAATGGTTCTCTTCCTCTTATACACACCCACACTGACATTGCAGAACTTGTTTTCCAGTACCTTTCCCTTTGGTTTCAACTAATATCTTGCTGGTAATATTATCTCATGGTTTATTTTGTTCCTCCTATCACTTGGTTTCCAGCATGACTACAGTGCAGTCATCTATTAAAAATGTGGTTGTCAAGTAATCAGTGTCCTAACTTCAGGTTGTTATTTTACTTGACAGAAGAAATGTAATGCTTCTTTGATATTTAAATGTTTTTTATCAAAATGATATTTAGAAGTAAAAGAAAAAAAAAGTAAAAGTTGAATTCATTTACATTTTAAAGAATCATTGAGTACTTTATAATATCAAATCAACTCCCTCTCTGATAACATCAATGAAAGCTGGACAAATACTAAAATGTAGCAATTTGAACGCATTAGAGAATAATCAAGGGGGTAAGGACGGAGGGGACAAATAACCTGGAAAGAAAGAAAATACCATGAGATAAGCTGACACTATTGCTTTTCCCTTTGAGACATTTTACCAATGATAAACTGTGTAGGGTGAAAAGACTAGGACAACCCCTGGGCCACAGATTTTTACCATTCCCTGACCTGTAGAATTGGGCTGCACAGCAGGAGGTGAGCACAGGCTAGGGAGTGAAGCTTCACCTGTATTTACAGCTGCTCTCCATTGCTCGCATTACTGCCTGAGCTCAGGAAAACAAGTTCAGGGTTACCTTCTCATTATGCATTATGGTGAGCTGTATAATTATTTCCTTATATATCACAATATAATAATAATAGAAATAAAGTGCACAATAAATGCAATGTGCTTGAAAGATCCCGAAACCATCCCTGACATCCTGATCTGTGGGAAAATTGTCTTCCATGAAACAAGTCTCTGGTGTCAAAAAAGCTGGAGATACTGGAGTAGCAGACAAGCATTTTTGCAATGACAATCTAGTGTCATTGCACACAAAAGTAGTTAAAAAGTCTAGCAAACTTCTGTTGATATCATGATACTGGGAAGACACAACTTGGAGTTTAAATTCCAACCAAGGAGGAGAAGCAATGGTCAGCATTCTATTCTCTTAGTTGAGATCCATGAATAACTAACTGTATTCTGAGAGTAAAGGCAAACTGGAAATAGACAAGCCCTTACAAGAATGGAAATTCAAGCTGATTTCTCCTAGTCCCTCACTGGATCAAGACTACATGGTCCTACTCGAACTGCCTATATGCGTGCGTGCTCAGTCACATCTAACTCTTTGTGACCCATGGACTGTAGCCTGCCAGGCGCCTCTGCTCCTGGGATTTTTCAGGCAAGAATACTGGAGTGGGTTGCCATTTCCTCTTCTAGGGCATCTTTCTGACCCAGGGATCCAAACTGCCTCTCTTGTCTCCTGCATTACGGGCAGATTCTTTACCACTGAGCCATCAGGGAAGCCTCTAACTGCCTACCATAAGGAAAGTAAACCCTTTATGGAAGTAGATAATATCACAAAAGTTGCTACAATTTTTCGTAGATAATACTCATTTTTCAATTGAAAATTAAGTGTTCCTAGAGACATGACTAAATGACTGAAAACCAAGAAATAGAAAGAAAATAATAGAAATGGATCCATAGGAGACTCAGTTATTGGAACTATCAGGAAAAAATTTAAAATTAATTGCACTTCATATTTCTGAGAAAACTGTATGACAAGCTGGAGAATAGGAAACTGGTATCTTTTAAATAAAGAATACATAGGAATTTTAGAGTTGAAAACAACAGTATTTTAGATTAACAACTCAATAAATGAGTTTAACATAAAATTAGAGCAGAAGAGAGAAATGGTAAACTAGAAGATTGGTAAGTGAATAAAAATTCAGATTGAACCACAGAGAGAAAAGAGGATGAAAAATACAGAAAGACAGTAGAGTATATGAAATACAAAAAGAAAAAAAAAAGACAACATTTGAGATTGAATTTACAGAACTAGAGAAGAGAAAATTGTGAAAGAAATAATATTTGAAGAGATAATTTTCAAAACATGAAGGAACATATCAATCCACATTCAGGAAGCTCTAAGAACCCAAAAAGATTAAATACAAAAAGAAAAAAAAAAACAAAAAACAAAACCCAATCGTAGACACAATGTAGTCAAACTGCTGTAAACTAAAAACAAAAGCAATTTAAAAGCAGCTGGAAGAAAAAGACTCATATCTTCAAAGTAACAATTATAAATTGATGGCTTCTCAATAGAAATAATGAAAGTCAAAAGACAGTGGGGTCACGTCTATATAAAATCCGAAACAAAATAACTCTCAACTTTAATTCTATATTGAATGAAATATTCTTTAAAAAGGAAGGGGAAATCTTAATTTCCCCCTGTATGTTTTCACACAAAATCTTAGAGCATTCAGTTCAGTTCAGTTCAGTTGCTCAGTCGTGTCCAACTCTTTGCAACCCCATGAACTGCAGCACGTCAGGCCTCCCTGTCCATCACCAATTCCCAGAGTTCACTGAAACTCATGTGAATCGAGTCGGTGATGCCATCCAGCCATCTCATCCTCGGTCATCCCCTCCTCCTCCTGCCCCCAATCCCTCCCAGCATCAGAGTCTTTTCCAATGAATCAACTCTTCGCATGAGGTGGCCAAAGTACTGGAGTTTCAGCTTTAGCATCATTCCTTCCAAAGAAATCCCAGGGCTGATCTCCTTCAGAATGGACTGGTTGGATCTCCTTGCAGTCCAAGGGACTCTCAGGAGTCTTCTCCAACACCACAGTTCAAAACTATCAATTCTTCAGTGCTCAGCTTTCTTCACAGTCCAACTCTCACATCCATACAGGACCACTGGAAAAACCATAGCCTTGACTAGATGGACCTTTGTTGGCAAAGTAATGTCTA